>NC_139630.1:23125578-23245578 GCF_964638095.1 Poromitra crassiceps
GTCTCATTAAATCAGCTGTACACACAGCACTGCCTAACATCTATCTGTGTGGACATGAGGCTGCAGTGTTTGTATGCGCAAAATGCCGCGAAATGCCATGTTATCAACTGTTATTGCCAGGGGCGGACTGGGATCATAATTCAGGCCGAGCAAGCAGGCCAGGCCGATACGGGCCGACGCGCATGCCGGCGTCCGAAGGGCGGCGGGGAAAAATTTGGGCCGTTTGAAGCTCAATTTGGGCCGTTTGAAGCCGAATTTGGGCCATTTGAAGCCAGATTTGGGCCGTTTGAAGCCCAATTTGGGTCGTTTAAAGCCAGATTTGGGCCGTTTGAAGCCCAATTTGGGCCAAGTCCAATTTTACAATGAGATGCACCCACTTTAAACCTGAATAAAGTAATAAAACCACTAGTAAACCAGTAGGCGGCGCCTGGCCTGCTGTTCAGTGAGTGGCCTGGCCTGGCCTGCAAAAAAAAAAAAAAAAGAAAGAAATTGCAGGCCAGGCCAGGCCAGGCCAGGCCACCGGGCATTTGCCCGACGTGCCCGATTATGCAGTCCGCCCCTGGTTATTGCTAACAATGGCTAGCCTGGCTAGCGACTGGATCTGACCAATGAACAGTGAACTTCCCAGCTCAACTTTTCTGCAAATGGAATGGTAACAAAACGGATGTGACCTCATTTAGCCTCCACATCCCAGTTATTTTGCGATAAAGGAACGCACGATTAGCCACGTTAGGGTGTCGAGTTTCCAGTCAGTGATGTGTGCAATGCATTCTGGGTGTTGTAGTATGATTCCCCCTTGAGAGTGACATGGGGAAAACTACAGTACAGCCGTTTTCTCTGGTAAAAGGGCTCAAATTTAAAAAATAATTGCATATTTATAGGTGATCTAGGTTTAATACATCATCATATTCACAGTGGTGAAATAGGCCTTCCCAATAATTTAACTTGTAATAAGTAATAACAAAATAACTGTTGAATCTTTTCACATCTTTTCATGTCATGTCTTTATTTTTTGCACCAATGTATGGAGAGTAGTATTGATAAGAGTATCGTTAAGTAGCGGTATCGATAAGCAGTACCGGTATCGATATCGATAAAATCCAAACGATACTCATCCCTAGTTACGTTATGGAGCATTCACTCATTTGTAATAAAAAAACAAACACTTTATGCACATTAATTTCTTCCAAAATCGTACCTAATGGGCCTTTAAAAAAAACGTCAGATGTTTTTTAAACCCCCCCCCCTTTTTTCTTCTTCCCCTGAGTGAAATGTGCTCTCTCCTGATTCTAAATATAGCATAATCACTTGGTTTGAGAAGGATATTATAATTTTACTAAATGTCTAAGGGGAATATGAATATTGAATGAATTGGACATGAAATCTCCTAGGTCTCTATTGTGTGGCAATAACAATGGATATCATATTATTAGTCTTTTGTTTTCCTAAACACCCCCCCAAAGAAAAATCACCAATAATTTGGTAAAACAGAAAACATGTCGTCGACTGTTTCCAGTCTTTTAAAAGTGATGATGTCATCTCGATCATTGCTGTCAATCAAGTGCCGCCTAACTCCTCCCCCTCCCGCCTCTCTCTCCTCTCAGAGTCCCCTCGCTCGTCCACCGCCTCCATCGGCAGTAATGAGCGTGCGCCGTCGGCCACGCCCTCCGACTGCTCGGAGCGGCGCCCGGTGAGCCTGATCTCCACGCTGTCCTCGGGGTCTGGCTCCTCCCGGGACGACGCCATCGCGCCGTCGTCCCAAAGCTCCGCCCCCGACATCGACCTGGACCTGAGCCCCGCGGAGGGGGAGGAGCTGGGCGAGGGGGGGCGTGGCCTCAGCACACAGCGGAACAACAACAACTCTTACTCGTCCTCAAGGTTATTATATATCATTAGTTGTTTATATTTTGTTTTGGTGTTTTGTTTTCAATTTCAGTATTATTATTTTTTAAAGCAGGTTTGGTATGGATCAGTCTCCGTCTGTCCATTAGTTAGTAAGTCAGTCACATTGTAACGTTGATTTTGTGCCCACACACACACATGGGACAAGTTGTCCCATGTGCACATGGCACGTTTACTATTTCCTTATTTATTTTAATTTTATGTATTTATTTTTTGAAAATGCCTAGTTTTAGTTTAGTTTTTATTAGTGTCTGTGTTAGTTTGAGTCTTTTGGGGTTTTGCGCCTTTGTAATATGGGGTGTTTGTCAGGAGCGAAATTCAAAAAGGTCAGAAAAAGTATTGTGTAATAAAAACTCAACAAAACATCAAACCATAAAAAAAAAAAAAAAAAAAAAAAAATGGCAGAGCTAAAAAAAGAAAGAAAAAAGAGTTGGATGGATTTTTTTTTAAGACAGGAAAAGGTTAGTACATTCAAAGGGGATATTTTTTGGTCTTTGTCAATAAATGTATCAAATAAATTGAGAAAGCCAGAACTAAAGACATTTTCTTATCTGTGTGTGTGTGTGTGTGTGTGTGTGTGTGTGTGTGTGTGTGTGTGTGTGTGTGTGTGTGTGTGTGTGTGTGTGTGTGTGTAAGCCTAGTTAAAAAAAAAAAAAAAATCACACCTAGTTTTTCTTGTTTCATACATTTTTGTTAATGATAATAACCTTTATCCTCCTCCTCGCTGCATCCCCAGCCGCCACCTGCAGACGGCGCTGTCTGCCAAAACGATGTCGCCCAACCCCCAGCTGAGCTACCTGGATCGCGTTGTCATGGAGATCATTGAGACGGAGAGGATGTACGTCAGGGATCTGCGCATGATCGTGGAGGTACCACTCCGTTTGTGTTTTCAGTTACCAGAATCAGAAAAACGTTATTGACCCCCGAGCGGAAATTGAGTAATGCTGCAGTTGCTCATATTCAGGTAGGGAAAAATATAAACATCGACATTAGGAATAAGCGGACTTTTCTCAAGAATTGCAATGCAATTTGCAAAGTTTTATGTGATTTATTTTGCTGTAAAATTACGGGAAGTGGGAATAATTGCAAGTTGAGGAACCTGTTTTGGCATTTTTGCAGAGAAACCGCAGGAATATATATGTGCCTTCTCCTACAATCTTTATCAAAGTACTATTGAGTAAGAGGTGGGAATATGTAAGAAAGATACATACCGTAATTATTATATACAGCAGTTTGAGTAACATGCATTAAAGTTATAATATCAAATATTTTCATGTACCGTAAATTCCGGACTATAAGACGCACCGGTCTATAAGCCGCACCTTCAAAGGTGACTATTTTTTTCTTCTATAAGCCGCACCGGTCTATAAGCCGCGGGTGTTTTGATGTTTAATTACCATATGAAAGGGTTCGTGCACAGAGAGGAATGTCGGGAAAGAGATCGCTGTTTGGGGAAGCTCCCATTTATTAACATTTCAACAAAACAAAAGTCAGGTCACTAATCCCCAGACAAAATCACACATTGTGGTATTTTTTGTTTTTTTTACAGTGCACACAGTGTCCGCGGTGTGGTGAAAAGAGGGCAAGAGAGGAAATTAAAACAGAAGTGGATTTATAGTTAGAAAGAGTGCTAAAGAAGAGAGAATTCCGTTTTTTATTTTTTTATTTTAGTTACTCACAGTACTATTGACCAGTCCAACTCAAAAGATATTCGGCAGTTTCACTTTGAGCTCTTGTTCCGCCGCTGGGCACACAGTGTCCGCGGTGTGGTGAAAAGAGGGCAAGAGAGGAAATTAAAACAGAAGTGGATTTATAGTTAGAAAGAGTGCTAAAGATAGTCCGGTCTGGTTATGACGAGTCTCGCTGGGTACAGTACGCCAAAGCGATATCCATTGACTCGATGATGCTGTTGTATGTTGCGCGTTTCTGTTGCACCAACGCGGAGAGGTCCTGCCCGGACGAAAAAGCGCGTACCCTCCCAGGTGAGGGGCTTCTTCCCCGCAGCCTGGAGGATGAGTTGACGGTCGGGCCAGCGGAGTAGGCAGATGAAGATGGCCCTCGGTGGCAGGCCGGGGTCTGGACGTGGCCGAGGCGCCCGGTGTGCCCTGTCCACCTCTGGTGGTTTCTCGCCTTCCTTCAGGTCCAGGATGTAACACAGGATTTTGCCACGAAAGCGTCCATGTCACCGATCTCAGCTCCTCTTTTACATTGATCAGGCGAATGTTATTTCTTTTACTATTATAAACTCTGTTCACGGTTGCCTTAGTTTCTTTAGTGAGTGAGTGGATGGACTTCTGCACGTTTTCAAACTTGTTTTCAAGCTGCTCAAAACCTCTGAGCGATGTCGGACTTAATCGATAGTGTTTCACGGAGTAAAAGTTTAGCCCAAGCGTGTATCTCCAGCCTCCAGCAGGTGAGTCATTTCCTCATTCATGGCGTGATTGCTTCGTCTTTTTCTTTCTGCTTACCTGTGTTGTGTTATGTTATGTTATGTTATGTTGTTAAAAGAGGGCAAGAGAGGAAATTAAAACAGAAGTGGATTTATAGTTAGAAAGAGTGCTAAAAAAAGAGAGATTTTTTTTTTTTTTTGGAAAAAATCCATAGATAAGACGCACCGTTATATAAGCCGCAGGGGGCAAAAAAGGCCAAAAAACGGGAAAAAAGCCGCGGCTTATAGTCCGGAATTTACGGTAAATAAATGTCTATCGCAGACTGAGTTAACACAATGGTGATTGAGCCTATGGCCCATTGATGGAAGCTTTTGCATTTTCAGTATTGCAGCGTTCATGCAGAGAGAGGAGGCGGAGCTAAGACAACAGACTCACTCTGTAGGTTCCCGACAACTCTTGTGTGAAGTAGGATAACAAGCTACTTTTTTCCATCTCTGCTAGCACTACAGGTGGTTACTATGGCCGAACAAACTGACTAACGTCACATAATGCAACACTGTTTGGATCTCACCTGCAATTACCATTCATCACCATAGATGTCGCCAAACAGAACGAAACTGAAATCTTTGAGATGATCACTTTCCAGTTATAGTTCCAGTTATTAAATTGAACATCCGTAACAGTGTGGATAATTATTTCACATTGTATTATTGCACAAACTGCAGTATTTAGCAGTGAGTTTTATTCCACAGATCAGGTATGTACATTATAAAATGGCTTTTGAATTCAGCCGGTCGCACTGAGGTCAGATGGCGGCAGAGAGGTGATCTCCATACAGAAGTTGCTAAACACGCTCGAATATGAAGCCGCTGCAGCAAAGGAAAGCTAAAACCTCCGTCTAGGCAAACGCTTTGACTCTCAGAACAATAAGGGCAGTGCGTGGATAACAGGTGCGCGCGCGCGCGCGCACGCACGCACGCACGCGCACGCACGCACGCACGCACACACACACACACACCCACACACACACACACACACACACACACACACACACACACAGCAGAGAGAGTCAGAGAGGCGTTACAGTCAGTGATGTGTTGTTAGCCTCAGACTATAATTAACCTGCTAAAGCCTCCTGGATTAGCTCTCATTAATCTGAGGATTGACTCTTCAGGATCACCTGAAGCTCCGTCTGACACGTTCACCGGCTGAGCGGGGGGGGGGGGATCGTCCACTCAAAACAAGAGACTCCATTTAGCGATACTCCCATGAGGTTTTTTGTTTACGTCGATCGCCAATTATCTATCAGCCATATCGGCCAATCCCCTCCCCGGCCAATGTGATTTAGGCTGATTGTGATTTCCTTCCTTTCTTTCTAGGTAAGAACTATAATTGACAACATACACAAACATTTATGAAACTTTTCTTTATTGGAAAATAAAAATTCAATTGTATGTTCATAAAAAAACATTGACTATTACGGTAATAACTTTTTTCCAAAACTGCACCAGCAAATCTCAAAATAAAAGCAGTGCTCCTACAGGCTTACTGCACACAGCTGTTTTGTACAAGTCAAATCCAACAGAAAATGAATTGCAGTTGGTGCCACTCGACTGTCACACCTACTGTCTTTATTTACATCGTCATCCATGCTGCCCAGCCCAAAGTCATGGAGATGTGAAGAGTCACAGCGCCATCTTGTGGTCTGGCGGAAAAAGACTCCTTGTTTTGACTGGCTGAATAATGTAGCTTTGTCTTCTTCACTCACGCTGATCTTCCACACCGACCGTGTGTGTGTGTGTGTGTGTGTGTGTGTGTGTGTGTGTGTGTGTGTGTGTGTGTGTGTGTGTGTGTGTGTGTGTGTGTGTGTGTGTGTGTGTGTGTGTGTGTGTGTGCACGTGCACGTGCACGCGTGTGTGACATGAACCATCATGCTTACAGAAGAAAAAAACATCATAGTCATTCAGTCATATTCCTATTATCATAACACTGCTGGTTGTTTTATTATGAACTTTTGTAAACATCAACAGTTTATAATTTTTTGTATACAATTACGACATTTGTTTAGGAATCAATAAGCAGAATCATTTTGATTCCTTCAGACTTTCGATTCCTTTGGAATTATAATTTTGGAACTGGTTCCAATTTGGGGGTGATGACAACACGTCCAGAAGCCTAGAAATAAAGACAGATGGACAGTCCGACGCGCGCTTCTTCATAATCTAGGCTCGATAAAACTAATTAAAAACATTGCACTTACACAGCAGATGACCCCTGCTCTAGTCATCAGCCTATCAGAACACATTTAGCTTGTTGAAGCAACAGATACCCACCAATGACAGGGAGGACAAATGTTAGATTCTTCATTAAGACAAAGCACTGCTGGGGCTTGTACTACGAATGTTGTATAAGAAGATCCAGGATCTGTCCCTTGATCTGGTTTGTCTAAACCAGATCAGCTCGATTGTAGTTAACTTGTACTACGAACATCGATTGCCACTCGTTAACTCGAACCAGGTTTTTCTAATCAAGCTGACAGCTCGTGCACATGAAAATGCCCGTGCACTGGAGCTCGTGCCCGCAAAAGAGGCGTGGTTTTTAACAACTGCCAATCACAGTGCAATATGGACTGCTCCAACTCTGACAGCGCCAGACACGCCTATTTCCTCATTGAATGAAACCGCAAATACAAATCTGCGTTGGATATTATTACTGTTCCCGAATGACTGTCTAAAGTGACCACTTTTATCCACACCAGTAATTTCTTTGAAGAGCGGTTTCGTAGGCTATCTACAGCTCTCTATCTACAGTCTTTTGTGGAAGCAATGTGTAATCTATCTCAGTCCAAAATCTGTATGTATAGACCATTTAGGCTCAATGAATAATAATGATCTCATGATGTGTTTAGTCGCACTGTGCGACTAAACACATCATGAGATCATTATTATTTGATTGAATAATTCCTATAGGCTAATCAATAAAAAAAAGAATGATAATAAAAAATGCTTCTGAACTGAATCGACACGGTACGTGCGGGCATAGATTTCATTTATAAAAAATAGCCTATTTTGTGGTCACATATATAGGCTATTGTCAGCAGAGTCGCATATCTCCATATTTCATATAATGATGCTGGAAATATGAAGTTCAATCACATCATACAGGCCAAAAGCAACACAGTTACAGCTGCAAAATGCAGGAGTAGCCTAGATATGAATCATCTTAATATGATTAAGATGATTAATCATCATGATGATGATATGTGCAGGTGATCCCATATTAAATTGCTTAGATGTAGTAGGCTATTCTAGCATGTAGGCTATGACCATTTCAATTCCAACCCAACGTCAGTCTCAGCTCCGTTGCGCACACGGCACCGTGCGCTTTGGAGACGTTTATGTAACCTTTTTATGCCGGTTTAGTGATATTCCTCCACTCACTATTCAGCTGCAATCGATCAGCGGGGTCAAACAATGTATCTTGGCTACTTGAGAGCATTAAAATGAATATATAAAAACATATTCCAAAGTGGTAAGTAGGGCTTACCGTAAATTCCGGACTATAAGCCGCGGCTTTTTCCCCGTTTTTTGGCCCCTGCGGCTTATATAACGGTGCGGCTTATCTATGGATTTTTTCAGCAAACGGCCACTCGGTGACCTCCAAAATCGATGGATTTTACAGGTTACACAGCTTCATCTGCACATTTTATGTGCATTGCTTTGCTGCTTGTTTTTTCGATTATTTTTTTGTAAAGCACCTTGAATTGCCTTTGTGTATGAAAGGTGCTATATAAATAAAATTTGACTTGACTTGACTTGACATCATTTGGCGGAAATCAACCGGTTACTCCTACCGGTTCAAAGTTCATTACAGTAGCAGACCGGAATCACAACAACAGCAGCAGCAGCAGCAAAGGGTCGTGCACTAACTCTCACTCACCATGGAGAAGAAACGCAGAAATGCACACGATGCAGCTTTCAAGTTGAAGGCAGTCAATCTCGCATTAAAAGACGGAAATCGAGCAGCAGCACGTAACCTTGGTATCAACGAGTCAATGGTGAGACGTTGGAAGGGGCAGCAGGAAGAACTGTCTCAATGCAAAAAGACAAAAAAATCCTTCAGAGGTAATAAAAGCAGATGGCCCGAACTTGAAGATTCCCTTGAAGATTGGGTGTTGACACAGAGAGCAGACGGCCGAGGTGTGTCCACCGTTCAGATCCGACTGAAGGCCAAAACAGTCGCCACCGAAATGAAAATTGAACATTTCAGAGGTGGGCCATCTTGGTGCTTCCGATTCATGAGACGAAAGGGACTGTCCGTCAGGGCGAGGACGACTGTGTGCCAGCAACTCCCTCCCGACTACCAGGAGAAAATCACAAACTTCGGCGAATTCACACAAAGGAAGATCACGGAATATTATAGGAGTGTGAAAACATCCACAATCACCAACGGGTTCCGAAAGGCTGGACTGCTGCGGGATGAAGAGGATGACGCCGCCACAGCTGGCGCTGAGGGCCGTCAGAGGCTTCAGAGGCTGTTCGATGCCGACACCGACAGTGACGAAGAGGAGTTCGTTGGTTTTGAGAGTGACAACGAAGGAGAGAGGAGAGTGGTTGACGAAGCCACCCTGAACCTGTTCGTTTCCGACACTGAAGATGAGGACTTTGGTGGTTTCAGTACGCAGGAAGAAGAGGAAGACGAGGATTAGTGACTTGACTTCTCTGGTTACAGCCGTTTGCTGCACCTTCACCTAAAAGATGAAGACAAGGATTAATGACTTTTCTGGTAGGCTCAGTACTGTTGACTGATTGTTTTATTATTGTTTTACAGTTATTTTGTTTACAGCCGTGTACTGCACCTTGTTGTGTGTGATATAGCCTATTGTTGTGTGATTTTGTCTGGGGATTACCAGTAACCTGTTTCCTGTAGTTTTGTTGAAATGTTAATAAATGGGAGCTTCCCCAAACAGCCATCTCTTTCCCGACAATCCCCTCTGTGCACGAACCCTTACATATGGTAATTAAACATTAAAACACAATTAAAAAAAAAAAAAAACATTAAAACACCCGCGGCTTATAGCCCGGTGCGGCTTATAGCCCGGTGCGGCTTATATATGTAACAAACTGGCAATTTTGCTGCTGCGGCTTATACTCCGGTGCGCCTTATAGTGCGGAAATTACGGTAATTAAATTATTCGTCCTTGATTAATTCAAGGACAATTCGTGCTCCTTCCTAGATGGGAAACTCATCCAGAAAGGGGTTGGCCATTTTTCCAAACTGCTGATTCGATTGGTTCGTGGGTGGTGTATTTAAGGTCTAATCTTATCCTTGCAACTTAACCTGCTGCGGACCAGGTTAAGTGTGAAGCATAAGTTGCTATGGAAATATATGTTGGTAAGAAGTTAACTTGCTTTGTAGTACGGCTAAACCAGGTTTAAACCTGAAGTTACCTCGCTAAACCACTAATCTTGCTTTGTAGTACAGGCCTCTGGTATTGATACTGTTGCAAATGAGGATTGTATCCCTGTAAAAAATGTAGTATCAATACTTATCGATACTTTTGACAACCTAGAGCCACAGACCCCATCTGATTGGATTTTGTCTCTCAGACCCAAAGCTGAAAATATTTTGTTGAAAACATTTTGTTTTCATAACTGTTATTGTTTTTTGTTGTTTTACCGTTTTCCCCCTCTGTTCTTTCCTCTCCATCTCCTCTCCTCCTTGTCTCCTCTCCTCTCCTTGTCTCCTCTCCTCATCTCATCTGATCTCCTCTCCTCGTCTCCTCTCTTCTCTCTCCTGTCCTTGTCTCCTCTCGTCTCGTCTCGTCTCCTTGTCTCCTTCCCTCAGGACTACCTGGCTCACATCATTGATCAATGTGAGCTGTCCATCAGACCGGAGACAGTCTGCGCTCTGTTTGGAAACATCGAGGACATCTACGAGTTCAACAGGTCAGACACACACGCACGCACACACACACACACACGCACGCACGCGCGCGCGCGCACACACACACACACACACACACACACACACACACACACACACACACACACACACACACACACACACACACACACACACACACACACACACACACACACACACACACACACACACACACACACACACACACACAGACAGAGTACCTGTCAGATGATTATGGGATGCCTGAAGGTTTATTTGAGCTTCTCTTCAGACTTATACAGATTGGTTCAGATCAGGTCCTGACGCATCACTGTCGTGCCACTAACGACGGTAAAGCACACACTCTAGTGTAATATTGCAATTATAAAACAGTTACCAACAAAATGCAAGATATAAACAAAAGGTGCTCATATTTTGGGGCAATTTGCTCTCAAAATAACAAACTGCTTTCATCACACTGTAAACACCTGTGCGGAAACCTAGCAAGCTTACAGCGTCGATGCAAAATGGATTGTTTTGTTGTTCATTTGGATTTATTTGGCGGACTTACTGTTGACGAATGGTTGGAAGAAGAGGACGCTGTAAACTAGCTGCTGGTTTCCACACTGGTGTTTGCAGTTAATGTGATGAGAGGGGTTTCATCGCCAATGCGCATGCCTTCATTTCTCTGTTTATCTGGGCCAAACATGCACCACAGCCATAAAAAGGAAGTAACGATGTGTGCGCGTTCCACCACTCAGACCAACGATGTGCCATGCCAAGTCGCCAACCGCTATGCAGAAGTTTCCAACCGCTATGCAAAAGTTGCCAACCGCTATTTTATGGAGGACTTTAAACCTACCAAGGACTAGCTGTAAGATTGAAGTTGTAACTTATGACCTATGTTGGAACTATTTCACTTGGTGCAACTGTTCACATTTTCTAGGCAAACCAGGCTATGTTTGAACTTACGCACACTGGTACAACCCAACACGATGACCGGGTCAAACCGGATCACTCTGTTTGAAATAAAGAATCTGGTGCTGTTTATCTTTTTGCTGTTCAGTCTCTTCAGGACGTTTTCTCTGCCTGGTGTCGGGGGTGAGTTTGGTTTGGTTTGGTTTGGACTGGTTTGGACTGGGTTATATTGGTTTGGACTGGTTTGTATTGCTGTGTCCATGTGGTTCAATTTCTTTTATATATATACAGTATATATATATATATATATATATATATATACTGTATATATATATATAAAATGGATAAAAAATAAATGCAAACAAGAAAGTAAAGTGCAGGTAGCGACAAGAAACCCTGAAAGGGCTTATATTATACCTCAAAATACAATAGAAACAGGAAAACAAATAGAAAAAGAAAAGAAAAATCAACCGTAAAAAGGTCGGAAAGAACATGCATGTTGATATATTATATTATTATATGTATTCATTCATTAAATTATAGTTTATTTATTATAGTTCATATGTCATCTATATTGATATATGTCTTCCATAGTATGGCCCCTCTGAAGCGTATTGAGAATTGCTTGTTGGTAGTGTGAGGAGGATGAGGAGCAGAGAGACTAGCTGCAGAGAGGCCGTTCATACTGAATAACACATGATGAAATGTTGCATCACAAGAGTGACCAAACTGTGTGCAAATCTTCCTCTGGCTTTGCTGTGGATTTGTTGTGTATTTCTGACAACACACTTCAGTCTGTTCAATTTTTTAAGAGAGTTTTCAGAGTTTTAAGGAGAGTTTTTCAGAGTCTTCTTATATAAACCTTTTAGTTTTTAATGAAGCAAGAATACCAATATTGTTGAATTTGAATGATTTGTGTCTTGTAAGCCCAGACGGGCTGGGCACCATGAATAAATAAAACGATCTACCTATCTATCTATCTATCTATCGATCTATCTATCTATCTATCGATCGATGATCTATCTATCTATCTATCTATCTATCTATCTATCTATCTATCTATCTATCTATCTATCTATCTATATCTAAATTATCTATCTATCTACCAGCCTAGTGTTTAGCGTGATGAGGAGTCAGTTTACAGTTTATCCAGTGAGGTTTGGAAACGTTTCAGAGCAGCATGTGATCCAGGGCCGTAGATATAGACAGTGCAGGCAGTGGGGTTGCACTGGGGCCCCTGGGGTAGAGGGGCCCGTGGAGAGAGCTGGCTCTATTGGGCAGAGAACGAGCCCTTGCAAATGACTCAAATTGCCACCCCACAAATACGCCTGTGTTCAAATTAGAACACACATTAGAGCTAGAGTGCTGCCACCTGTATAT
The DNA here is from genome assembly GCF_964638095.1 of Poromitra crassiceps. Classification (NCBI taxonomy): domain Eukaryota; kingdom Metazoa; phylum Chordata; class Actinopteri; order Beryciformes; family Melamphaidae; genus Poromitra; species Poromitra crassiceps. The sequence continues at coordinate 23,138,073 of NC_139630.1, forward strand.
GCAACACAGTCTCACAGAAAATTGTATAATACCAACGATATGGACCAACGTTGCTATTTTACAATTTCGGCTCGGAAATTGTAAAATAGTAACGTTCTGAGATTTTAGGGTTAGGATTAGAGTAGGGGGAGGGGTTAGAAACAGAAAATCTCCGTAAAACACGCCCAAACCACGCCCACCGCTGTAGACACGTACGTTCCCATTTTACAATTTCTTAGCCGACATTGTAAAATACCAACGTTTGTCCACAAACGTTGCTATTTTACAATTTCTTTGGAGATCGGGTTGGTATATGCCATCTCTGTCATGACTTTTTTGTTGTAAAATAGCCAGTAGCAATCTATAACAAAATGCTATGCTTATTCAGCATAAAATCAACATCCGTCAACATTAAACATGTTCAAGTCAGATGTGATTTCAGAACCACAGTGAAATAGAGACACTGCATGAAATAGGCCACGCCCATCACGGGGGAAAAGCTCCGTTCATTTCCACACACCAGGGTCATTTTCCTTGAATTAAACATAGCTAAAAGCTGTTGTGTGGTGGGCTGCGCAGACAACAAATGTAAAAAATCGCCAGTTAAAAGTTTTTTTGTACTCCTGAGCAAAACAATGAAGCCATTGAGAATTGGTGAGAAGAAAAATGTGGATCTAGCTGTCAAGTAAGTAAGTTGGAGTGTTCATCTTCTGTATATACGATATTTGTGTGCAACACGCAACCATGCACGGGACATAGGAGAACGCCAGGATTGGAGGGGGGGTTTCTGTTTTCCCCCGTCTTGGGTGTGGCTTCTGAATGATGACGCGTTACGCAGTGTCTCTATAGACAGCTCCTCTGCTCTCAGGTGCTGATGCTTTGACTCAGACGTCTGTTACTGGGTGTCAGAGCACTATCCATGGTTCTGATAGCTTTGCTCTATGACTATTTTCCCCATACAATAGCCTAAGTAACTCATTCAACTGTAAAATAATATAGCCTATATGCCTAATTGTGTGTGTGTGTGTGTGTGTGTGTGTGTGTGTGTGTGTGTGTGTGTGTGTGTGTGTACTTCGTAACTAGCGTGTAGCCTACTAGGGGGCCCTGTCAAAATTGCCTGCACTGGGGTCTGTCATGACTACCCTATGCCACTGGTGTGATCCTTCAACAGGACAGGAAACAGGAAAATCACAGAATGTTACAAGGTTTCCACACAGCCGTGTGTGTGTGTGTGTTCTCTCCTCCTCCACATTTCCCATTTTCTCCCCACCCTCGCCCTAATCCGGGCCCGTATCCTACTCCCTCCCCTCCCCCAACCCTAGACCCTACCTCTACCCTGGCTCTCCCTCCCCTGCATCCTCTCATCTCTCCTTCTCTGTTCTCTCCTCCTCCACATTTCCTATTTTCTCCCCACCTCCCCCCTCTCCTACCTCACATCCCCCCGCTCTTCCTCCCTCCTCCACTCTCCTGCTTTCTCCTCTTCCCGGTGTTCTTCCTCTTCCCCCCTTCCCCCACTACTCTAAAGCATAGTACACATTCTACTCCAAAGCATGGCACCCACTCTATCCCCTCCAATATTCCGCCACTATTTAAAGCATGGCATAGCATGGCAATATTCCGCCACTATTTAAAGCATGGCACCCATGCTCTTAGTATTTCGCCACTATTCAAAGCATGGCACCCATTCTTCCCTAAAGCAAGGCACCCATAAGCTCTATATGTGAACATGTGTTTATTTGGCAAAAGGACTCACTACTAAAGGCTTGCAGCCAATTAAATTAGGCATAGCTTGGCTGCTAAGAAATTGACATATGTCCGTTTGCAAGATGTGCGTCTATATTCTCATTCTCTCCCCACCTCCTCCCTCCCCCTGCTCTCTTCTCCCCCACACCCCCCCCCCTTTCCCCTCTCCTGCTCTCTCCTCTTGCTCCTTCCCCACCTCCCTTACCCTCCAACATCTCCCATTCCCTCCCCACCCCATCACTCTCTCACATTCCCTGTGCTCTTCTCCCTTCTCCTGCTCTCCCCTCTGCTCTCTCTTCATTTCTATTTTTCTATATTATCAATTGTTCAAATGTTATCTTTATTCTGTATATTCTTGTTACTGTTGTGTCAGCTAGAATTAGCTAGACATACTTTCTGTGAAGCCCTCTGAGACATGCTTGTGAATTAGGGCTATATAAATAAACTTGACTTGACTTGACTTGACGTGTGTGTGTGTGTGTGTGTGTGTGTGTGTGTGTGTGTGTGTGTGTGTGTGTGTGTGTGTGTGTGTGTGTGTGCGTGCGTGCGTGCGTGCGTGCGTGTGTGTGTGTGTGTGTTGGACTGACAGACTGTGTCTCTCTCTCCCAGCGAGCTGCTACAGGAACTGGACCTGTGTGACCTGGACCCGGTCGCCATCGCCAGGTGCTTTGTCCTGAAGGTGAGGAGAGAGAGAGAGAGAGAGAGAGGAAGAGGTCCACAAAATATTAGATAGTCGATAAAAGCAAATAATACAATAGTGTATGTGCCATGAGAGACAAGTAAGAAAAAAATAGTCTAAATAGTTTTCTATCCTGTGTTTATGACTTAAAGGATGGCTTTACCGTGGGGAATATGAATATATATTAAATCTCACGCCCCTAAGGTTTTCGAATCCGTTGAAATTTTTGAAATTGGAGGTTCACTGCCAGAGATATCAACCGAAATCCACTCTGTGTGTGTGGGGGGGGGGGGGGGGTGGTGGAGGGGCGGGTGCGGGAACCCGAAATCCTACATTTCCCACAATGCACTGGGCTCGCGTGGCCTTCGTTTCCACGCCCACCCTTCAGGCATTTGGCTGATATCAAACTCCAGTAGGTGGCGGTAATGCACATATATGCTTGCCAACCGCCATAAAAGTCGAAGAAGAAGAAGGCTTCGACATAAAAAGATTTAGTAGAACAAGAAAAACTACAAAAAAAAATTGCCTCCAAATTGCACCAAATTTAAACGGTAGTATATATGTCGGGAGATGTCTTCATAAAAAAAAATTCATGCATTTTAAGGCATTTTCGTAGGAGTTACGCGCATCTGATGTTGTAACTATTTTATGTAAAAATGTGTAAAAACGGGTACATTGCTCAGCGTTGATTTCGTTACTTCAACGCACCTACTACTAGATGTAAAATTTGACGAGCTTTCCAATGCCGCCAGTCCCGTGTCTGTCCGTGCTTCCGTTCCCGAGATCGGTCTCTTTGCAAGGAGCTATGGAAAGCTAACCTAGCTACAGCAGGCTAGGTGGTGGAAAAAGATGGCTGCCTTTTGTTTTTGTTCAAGACCTCTGAAGGGGCGTGGAGGACCTCTAGAGGCGGGACCATGGCTCACAACAATTGTAGTTCATAGGTCCTCGACTTCCGCAAGGCGGACTTGGGCCAGATGACGCGAAACGCGTCATCTGGCCCAAAAAATATGTGAGAGATGCTTGATATCTCTGGCAGTGAAGCAGCAATTTCAAAAATTTCAACGGATTCGAAAACCTTAGGGGCGTGAGATTTAATATATATTCATATTCCCCACGGTAAAGCCGTCCTTTAAAGCCCCAATCAGTAAGATTTTTGACATTTTCTACTGTAATATAACAGCTTTTTAGTCACAGGACATGGTAGATTGACTTGGAATAGGGAGACCCTCGTCTTTATTTATCCCACACCGCCCTCCATTGGCCAGCACTGGGACTAAGCAGTTTGTCTGCCACGTCCCGTAGCAAGAAAAAAGAAAAAAGAAAAGCATGCGCGCATGCGCTGTACAGTGGAAGCGCTGTGTTCATGAAAACAAGGAAGTAACTCGATTCGGATTTGCTACGAAAATGATGTTTCACGGAACTATGGATTATTATTTCATCACGTGGTGAGTACCCGATGTCACAACATGTACATAGAGCTTTCTGGCGCTGTGTTTTGTTGACTTTGAACGGCGATATCGTTATCGATACTATTGGACCCAGAGGGCGCAGTTTCTCCAACAGTAAAACTTGGAAAACTTACTGAATGGGGCTTTAAGACCAACGTATGTTTTGCCAGGATCTTTGTAAGTTATTCCCCCTCCCCCCCATTTATAAAAAGTTTTTTAAGTGTTTGTTGATGTAATACTCACTTCGGCCACAAAAGTGCATCATTACCCCATGTTCGAAAGATTGGAAGAAAACATGAATGTTTTTAGTCCTATTTGGAACATGGGGTAGTGGTGCACTCTTGTGGCTGAAATGAGTATTACAACAATGCACAAAATGAGCCTGATGAAGATAAAAAAGTCACATGGCAAAAAATCCCACCCCCACCAGTTCAGAGCAGCTGTGGATCAGGAGGTAGAGCAGGTCGTCCACTAATTGCTTTCGATAAAAGAGGTCAGTGGTTCGATTCCCCCGCCTCCTCCAGTCCACATGTCGAAGTGTCCTTGGGTAAGATACTGAACCCCAAATAACAAATTTTCCCAGCAGCCATTTTGTGTCTCAAAGGCAGGGTAAACACAGGTGCAACCAAACCATTAATGAGGGCCGCGGCATTAGAATACCTACATAGAATGGAAGTTGGAAACCATCATTAATGTTTTGGTTATACCTGTGTTTACCCTGCCTTTGAGACACAAAGTGGCTTCTGTGAAAAGGGTCTGTTGCGCCCGAAGGCTGTGCCAGCACCCTGCGCGGAAGCTTGCCGCCATCGGTGTATGAATGTGTGTGTGAACGGGTGAATGTACCTGCTCATTGTAAAGCGCTTTGGATAAAAGCGCTATAACCTATGAATGCAGGCCATTTACCATTTACCATAAACACAGGAGAGAAAACTATTTAGATCAGATAGAAAATGGGTGCCCAGAATGTTTCTCTCATTTGCCTCTTCCCTAGTGTTGACTTTCCATCTCAAAAAATAAAATGAAATCTTTCCCCTCCTTCAGCTGTCTGAGCAGCAGTGACAGCTTCAGACACTTTCCTCTCTTCTCCTTTCAGAGCGAGTACTTTGAGATCTACACACAGTACTGCACCAACTACCCAAAGTGAGTTGAGCTGACGGTCTGAGCCTCAGGGCTTCACACAAACGTCATTGTCTCACTGATGACTTACTGAGAGAAGAACGGGTTGGAGTTCAGTTAACATCACGTGAAAACCACATGTGAATCCAGAGCACGTGTGCTTATTTTGAACACGGTGTTCGTATGTTCTGCCAGCTGGGCGAGTTACGTTTTATGTTAAATGTTGCGTGCGTCATTCCCTCCCTGCCCCTGTACTGTATGTTGTGCGTAAAAGGAGAGGAAGAAAAGTGGTTTTCACTGTGGGCGGCCAACTTACCTGTGGGTACTGTTAGTAGGAGTCATCTTTCTGTCCCAGTTTAATGTGTGTAACGCGGCAGTTTTAGGGGTAGTCCTTCTTAGTAGCCTATCTCAGTTGCTGTGGACTGTATTATTGCATGCTTTGAGTGCTGCCATTTTTACAAAAACAATAATAGCTGCCCCCTCTATTCATCTCTCATTCTTGCTATAAAGCCCTAAAAATAATAATAATGGTATTGGTGATCAGAAATGCATGCACACACACACACACACATACACACACACACTGTATAGGCTACTTGAATATTGGGGGGATGTATCCTTTATCTCAGCCTGTTGTATATTTGCTTTCGTCATGACACTATACAAGAAGTAACACAAATTACATGGAATACCAATTGCCAGATTTTCCGTCACTCCATCCGTGGCTGTACCCCATCTAGCCACAACCCAGGGATGCCTGCCCCACGCGGTTGCCACACGCCGCACGTGGCCCGGGGCCGAATTTGCCCTCGTTTACTCTTGAGTACTTTTTTTACTCTTGAGTAATTTCCTGGACTAGTAATTTGACTTGTATTATTTGAATTCATTTGAATACTTTAGTACTTGTATCTCTACCTCTTTCTACCTGTTTCTATCCGTTTCTACCCGTTTCCCTGCAGCTCGGTGGCGGCGCTGACTGACTGCATGAGGAACAAATGTCTGGCCAAGTTTTTCCGGGAGCGCCAGGCGGCTCTGAAGCGCTCGTTGCCGCTCGGCTCCTACCTGCTCAAACCGGTACAGAGGATCCTCAAATACCACCTACTGCTACAGGTACACACACACACACACACACACACACAAGCTAGAAACTAGCCTGGTTAAAACCCATCCGGATCCGTGATGGTTTTAACAGGTTATAAAACGTGGGGTGGCAATGTGTCAAACAGTGAGCCGTTTGCGGTGTATCCTGTGTCCCATCTCACCAACTCCATAAGACATGCCTCTAATATACCTGTATATTTATTCATCTCACCAACTCCATAAGACATGCCTCTAATATACCTGTATATTTATTCATCTCACCAACTCCATAAGACATGCCTCTAACATACCTGTATATTTATTCATCTCACCAACTCCATAAGACATGCCTCTAATATACCTGTATATTTATTCATCTCACCAACTCCATAAGACATGCCTCTAATATACCTGTATATTTATTCATCTCACCAACTCCATAAGACATGCCTCTAACATACCTGTATATTTATTCATCTCACCAACTCCATAAGACATGCCTCTAATATACCTGTATATTTATTCATCTCACCAACTCCATAAGACATGCCTCTAACATACCTGTATATTTATTCATCTCACCAACTCCATAAGACATGCCTCTAATATACCTGTATATTTATTCATCTCACCAACTCCATAAGACATGCCTCTAATATACCTGTATATTTATTCATCTCACCAACTCCATAAGACATGCCTCTAATATACCTGTATATTTATTCATCTCACCAACTCCATAAGACATGCCTCTAATATACCTGTATATTTATCCATCTCACCAACTCCATAAGACATGCCTCTAATATACCTGTATATTTATCCATCTCACCAACTCCATAAGACATGCCTCTAATATACCTGTATATTTATTCATCTCACCAACTCCATAAGACATGCCTCTAACATACCTGTATATTTATTCATCTCACCAACTCCATAAGACATGCCTCTAATATACCTGTATATTTTTCTGCTATTTCCAATGCGTATCTGTCTCGTTCACTTCTCTCTCTTTTTCTCTGAACGTGGAGACTTGTGGGTGAGGAGGGGGCGGGGCGGGGACTAACACACACATGCATTAGCGCACGCAAACAGCAGACACACACACACACACACACACACACACACACATACACACACACACAGTCAGAGAGTCAGTTTCAGAGGTAGAGAGAGAGACAGAGATATGGCAGAGACATTAAGTATCTTTGGTTATAGCCTACCTACTAGGGCTGGGCGATATGTCGATATGGTGGCGCTTGTGTATGTGTGTGTGTGTGTGTGTGCGTGTGCGTGTGTGTGTGTGTGTGTACACAGCTGAGCCGCATGTCTCTCTCTCTCTCTTGCGCACGCTCTGTCTCTTTCCCTCTCGCTCGCTCTCATATTCATTTTAATTAAATTAGTCAATTAAAATGACAACAATCTCTTGAAAAGTCGCCCCCAAAAATCAACCGCCGGTGGATTCAGCCAATCGTCGTTTGGCAATAAATTCATCCAATCACCCAACCCTAATACCTACCTGATGCTGATAATGCTCGTTGTCACAAGTGCAACAAATCGTTTGCTTGTAAGCACACGCCCACTCGCTCGCTCTGGACATTGAGCCTGCACATTCTAAACAAGAGCTGCTCTGCGAGCCACACAGCCATAGTACTGGAGGCTTGGGTGGGTAAGATGCGTGTTCGCGAGAGCGTGCTCACATACAAGCCACCCAAGTGATATCTGGATATCTTCAGGAATTCACTGACCATTTAGAAAGAGCTATAATCAGTTTACTGTCGTTGAAGACTAAAGAAACCAGAAAATATTCACATTTAAGAAGCTGGAATGAGTATCTTTGTGTACTTGCTAGGGCTGTGAATCTTCACTGGCCTCACGATTCGATTCGATTACGATTCAGAGGGCTACGATTCGATTACGATTATCGATGCATCTCGATGCATCTAAATCGATGCATCACTTTTTTCCGCAATACATGATTTATTTTTTCTCTCTTTCTTTTTTCTCACTGTGTGGCTACTTTTAAAATAAAAGTGCATTTGGAATTACATTGTATTATGATTCATAATTAAAATAAACAACTGCATGTACTTCCATTATATTTTATTTGATTATATATATATATATATATATTTGTGAATCGATGCAGAATCGTGCACGTCCGCATCGCGATGCATCTTATAATCGATTATTTTTGACACCCCTAGTACTTGCACCCTTTCTACTGTAGGTACCTATTTTTCTCAAATTTTCGAGGAAGCATTCAACGGTGCCTTAGGTGGAGTAGGATAGCCCATAACACCTTGCGACCCTGCTAACCAACAAAGAAGAACGAAACGACCCCCTAAGCTTCCGTTTAATGGCGGCGGGCAAAAGCTCTCGCTACAGAAAAAAGCTCTTTTTATTTTGACTAGGAACAGAGCGCGGTGCACGCGCCCCTTTCTAGCGTCCCTCGCTACCTTGCCTGCTGAATCGGCAGCGTTGATTCCTACCACGCCTTCTAGTTGTCGTCGTCGTCTTCCTCCTCCTCAGCGCTCATCTCTACCGTGCCTCGTTGGTTTGCCCTTGAGGTCTCGCTCGCGATGCTACCTTGAGGACGTCTGAAAGTAATGATTTCTCTGTCACCTACATTCAAACCAGCTACCTCATTAAGCAGGTACCTACTTAGGTAGCTAGGTGATAGACAGGTTCCCAATCCTTACATTTCATACACAGCCACAAAGTTCTTCTTCTTCTTCTTCTCCTCCTCTTTGTGTGGTTCAGGAGATTGCGAAGCACTTTGACCCACAGGAGGCCGGGTTTGAGGTGGTGGAAGAGGCCATCTACAGCATGACGGGCGTGGCCTGGTACATCAACGACATGAAGAGGAAGCACGAGCACGCCGTCAGGCTACAGGCACGCACACACGCGAGCATGCATGCACACACACACACACACACACACAGACACACACACACACACACAGTACACCTCTAAACTAGTAAACTTGCTGTTAAACTAATACATGTGTTAAACTCGTAAACGTGTTAAAGTAATAAACTTGTTAAACTAGCAAACTTGTTAAACTAATAAACTTGTTAAACTACCGTAATAAACTTGTTAAACTAATAAACGTGTAAAACATTTGTTGTAAAACTAAAACTTGTTAAACTAGTAAACTTGTTACACTAGTAAACTTGTTAAACTAGTAAACTTGTTAAACTAATAAACTTGTTAAACTACTAAACTTGTTAAACTAATAAATTTGTTAAACTAATAAACGTGTAATACATTTGTTGTAAAACAAAAACTTGTTAAACTAGTCAACTTGTTACACTAGTAAACTTGTTAAACTAGTAAACTTGTTAAACTAATAAACTTGTTAAACTACTAAACTAGTTAAACTAATAAACTTGTTAAACTAGTCAACTTGTTAAACTAATAAACTTGTTAAACTAATAAACTTGTTAAACTAGTCAACTTGTTAAACTAATAAACTTGTTAAACTAATAAACTTGTTAAACTAGTCAACTTGTTAAACTAGTCAACTTGTTAAACTAATAAACTTGTTAAACTAATAAACTTGTTAAACTAATAAACTTGTTAAACTAATAAACTTGTTAAACTAATAAACTTGTTAAACTAGTCAACTTGTTAAACTAATAAACTTGTTAAACTAGTCAACTTGTTAAACTACTAAACTTGTTAAACTAATAAACTTGTTAAACTAGTCAACTTGTTAAACTAATAAACTTGTTAAACTAATAAACTTGTTAAACTAGTCAACTTGTTAAACTAATAAACATGTTAAACTACTAAACTAGTTAAACTAATAAACTTGTTAAACTAGTCAACTTGTTAAACTAATAAACTTGTTAAACTAATAAACTTGTTAAACTAGTCAACTTGTTAAACTAATAAACTTGTTAAACTAATAAACTTGTTAAACTAGTCAACTTGTTAAACTAGTCAACTTGTTAAACTAGTCAACTTGTTAAGCTGATTGACAAGTCGTCTGTCCAGTGATCACGATCACTGAAAATGGTGAAAATACCAAGCTCAAGGTTTCAAAACAGGAGTCCAAAACAGGTGACGTAGTGGTGAAAACCCACTTGCTTCACCTGCTGTTGAACCTCGTTTGAACGCTGACTGAATGACTGTGTGTGTGTGTGTGTGTGTGTGTGTGTGTGTGTGTGTGTGTGTGTGTGTGTGTGTGTGTGTTGTTGCAGGAGGTCCAGTCTCTGCTGTTGAACTGGAAAGGTCCGGACCTGACGACGTATGGAGAGCTGGTTCTGGAGGGAACCTTCAAGGTCCACCGGGCCAAGAACGAGCGCACGCTCTTCCTGTTCGACCGCATGCTGCTCATCACCAAGCGCCGCGGAGAACACTTCGTCTACAAGACCCACATCTCAGTGAGACACGGCTTCTACTTACAGCTGTCACATATTAGCAGTGTATTGGTTCATGATGAATCATTATAAAACATGTATTACCACCTTATTCCTATCATACAGCAGTCTACAAGTGTAGCCCATTAACTACAGGTTGTCCCTCAACAACCTCCTCCTTAGTGCTTAGTCACTCAGTACGTTTTCATGCACACCAATATTCCACTATTATTCCGATATAATAATTTTCAGAATTTTATACAGTTAATGTAAACGGCATATTCCGTTTGGATATTCCGAATTAGTCCTTATTCCAAATGTAGCATTTTCCGATTAAGACATGTGAGATGTGCCGATATTATTGTAGTTTGAGGAGCATTCTTTGGACATGTATAGTTACAGCGGATTGGGAATATGCGTCTGAATTATCCGTCTCAATCAGCGTTTTTACCGCAGTTTGTGACACATGGCCTCTTGCCTGTTTACGGGATGTGCGCTGTAAACAAACCAACTAGCCAGAGATGCACGCCTGAAAGAAAACCACACATTTCTGATCGGAAGAACACACGTAATTTTAACCATTATGAAATAGTTTGTTTTTGGATATGCGCAAATATCCTAGAGAGTCCAAGCATAACCATGCCCAATTCAAACCAGTTTCAATGTCAGGAAAGTTGACAAAAACGTAAATGACAATCGTATTGTTTTTGAAAAATATAATATTTCAAATTAGGATTGAAACAAATTTCTAATACCTTTTTGATGCTAACACCCTAAATGACATACAATAGAATGTTATTTGATTTTGGTTTTGCAGAGGCTTTAACTGATTAACTGAATGAATTTAAATAAATGAAAGTACTTCTTAACCCCTTGTTGACTGAATGAGACACTTCTACAGACTGGATCCACCAGATTTTAGTCCTAATGAATGATGAAATATGCATATTTATTTATTTATTTATTTCTATAGAAGAAATGCGAAATGAACACTTCTCAACAGTAACTTGAGTCGATTGATTTGTCTGTGTTGTTGTTTCAGTGCTCCACGCTCATGCTGATAGAAAGCGCTAAAGACTCTTTGTGCTTCAGCGTCACTCACTACAAACACCCCAAACAGCCACACACTGTGCAGGTACGACTCACTACAAACACCCCAAACAGCCACACACTGTGCAGGTTAAGACTCACTACAAACACCCCAAACAGCCACACACTGTGCAGGTAAGACTCACTACAAACACCCCAAACAGCCACACACCGTGCAGGTAAGACTCACTACAAACACCCCAAACAGCCACACACTGTGCAGGTACGACTCACTACAAACACCCCAAACAGCCACACACTGTGCAGGTAAGACTCACTACAAACACCCCAAACAGCCACACACCGTGCAGGTAAGACTCACTACAAACACCCCAAACAGCCACACACTGTGCAGGTAAGACTCACTACAAACACCCCAAACAGCCACACACCGTGCAGGTAAGACTCACTACAAACACCCCAAACAGCCACACACTGTGCAGGTACGACTCACTACAAACACCCCAAACAGCCACACACTGTGCAGGTAAGACACACCTGGAGCGCCGGCAGGCTCTGCACCAACAAACAAACACATCTCCTTGAGCTCCATATAGGACACTTATGGTTAATTTCATACAGACTTGTATTGTTTGGTCTCTGCTGACAGGCCCGCTCCAACCCATTACGCAGAGTACGCAGACTGCGTAGGGCATCACGTGACTGAGGGCACCAAAAAAAAAAAAAAAAAATTTTTTTTTTTTTTTTTTTTTGGTGCCCTCAGTCAGGCCACTCACTGAACAGCAGGCCAGGCGCCGCCTACTGGTTTACTAGTGGTTTTATTACTTTATTCAGGGTGCATCTCATTGTAAAATTGGACTCGGCCCAAATTGGGCTTCAAACGGCCCAATTTGGGCTTCAAGCGGCCCAAATCTGGCTTCAACCGGCCCAAATCTGGCTTCAACTGGCCCAAATCTGGCTTCAACTGGCCCAAATCGGGCTTCAGACGGTCCAAATCTGGCTTCAAACAGCCCAAATCTGGCTTCAAACGGCCCAAATTGGGCTTCAAACAGCCCAAATTTTTCGCCGCCGCCCTTCGGACGCCGGCACGCACGTCGGCCTGTATCGGCCTGGCCTGCTTGGTATCTAATGCCCGGCCTGAATTATGATCCCAGTCCGCCCCTGCTTGCATGTACAGTTTAACAATCACTTGTTTGCTGACATGTACAGTAATTCTAACAATTGTTTGTTTCCCACATGTAATGAAATGTGAGATACACTAGTATCGTTCATAATTAATGATTTTGCAGTCTTTCGTTTGACAGTTATTGAAAGTTTTACGGGGGGGGGGGGGGGGGGGCACCACAGAACAATTACGCTTAGGGCACCCAAATGGCCAGGATCGGCCCTGTCTGCTGAACACTATTTGTAAGAAACTCCACCCACCTGGCACCGAAGAAGACTGAAACAAACACCCATGAAACATAAAAACTAGGGAAACTCTTGGGTCTGATTTGTAGAATGAATATCTTCAGTGAGATCAGCCTCATCTGAAGACAAGGATTCGCTCTGCCTTTAGAAACGATACAGTGCGTTGTCCTCAAGGAAGAGGGAGTTTCTGGTCAGGATGATGTTCCAGTTTGGAACGGTTTCTCTTCAGGCTTAACTGAAGGTGTTTGTTTGTTGTTTCCAGGCAAAGACAGTAGAAGAGAGGAAGCTGTGGGCTCACCACATCAAACGCATTATTCTGGAAAACCACCACGCCATCATCCCACAGAAGGTCCAGTATTACCAGTAACAACTAGTAACTATGGCGGGGTATGGGTACTTGATACCTTTCAGGTATCGACCCGAAAATAACGTAGTATCGAAACTTCTCCTGTCATCAAATATTGCATTCGATCCTCCAAAGGCCATGTTCACACTACAGGCAAATCCGATTTGCTGCTAAAGTCACTAATCATCATTATCTTGATTGGTTTCCCAAATCTGATTTGGGAGTGTGTCCGCACTGCCACAAATCTGATTTGGGCAAATGTTCAAGTCGGATCTGTGTGTCCAGACCTCCATATGTGGTTTGGGACACACACAAAACCAACGAGTTAATTATTTAAATGTTAAATGTCTACTTCAATGTAGAACAGTCATTTCTTACACATGAGATTACTTTTAGCCTTTTAGTCATAAAGATTATTGAAAGATATTCCATATTCCAGACTGAAATGCTATAACAGAAGTGGAGTATTGGCCAGAATGACATGAACATTTGGAAACTTATTCAGCGGGTATCTTGCATGTTGCATTCAGGTGCATTGTAATTTTTTTTTTTTTATACTGGTTATACTATTTAATATTGTTGTTAGTAGATTGTATAATACTGTAATACTTCTAAAGGTGTGGGTTTAACTGCAGAATTGTGTCTGTGAGAGTGTAAATAAAACTGTCTGAGAAAAAAAGAGCTTGTTAATAAAGTACAGCAGTAGGTAATGATGCTTCTGCACAGGTTGGTAAATGTGTTGCTTGCTTTTCCCCGTGGCGCGCCAGACATTTATGCAATGCGCGCCGCACACGGCTCTTATAGACCTTATTCGCTAACCCTGGACGCACCATATTGTTGACATACCGTCCTGCGCGCACACAGCGCTGCAGCTGACAACTAGTAACAGCCTTATTGTCGTTTCTGTTCCATTACAAAATAGCGATGGTAATGACAGCAATAAAAACCTCACAGTTGTTGTTTGTATGCTGCCGTTAATGCCTGTAATAAATAAACAAAAGAACGAGGTGAACAGACTTTGCTGTGAGGAGCTGTCGGAAAGTTTCACCTGTCTCTCCTAACTATCCACACCTCTCCTGCTGTATCCTCAGTCTCGCTCCCTTCACATCTGTGGACGGTAGAGATAGAAACAAACCATGGGGACTTTATTGCTGTCATTACTACAGCCATGTGTAACGCAGGTCACCATCCGAACACAATTGGAACAATACAGGTAACGCTAACAGCAGCTAGCTTCCTCTAAACGCTGCTCCACATAGGCTGTCACTTAAAAGCTGCAGCGCTATGTCGACAATATGGCGGCGGTGGGCGTGCCAGTACGTGAGTGACGTCAATCGAATAAGGTCTATACTAGACATCCCAATGTTACAATGGTGGGAGCTGAGACCATCGGCTGTGCCCGACATCGTCCATCGCCCCAACACCAGTATCACCAGTAACAGGAGGAAGAGTTGACGCTGTGTGTTGTCTTGTTTATTTCAGGCGAAGGAAGCCATCTTGGAAATGGACTCCATCTGTAAGTGACACTTCTGTCATTTAACACTGAAGCGACTGTTAGTGTTAGCTTAGCTTCAGCACAAAGTTAGCACTATTTGTATGCTTTTTTTAAACACAGGATAATGTAAAACTCTTGCTGTCTGAATTAGGGATGGGCATGATTAATTGATCACAAGGAATTTGATCGATCTGACATTGGTATCAAATAGACGTTGAATGACTGAATTTCACTACATGGCAGCAATGCTACATCTTACCAACCGTGGGGGGATTAACTACACTTAGAGACAGAGAAAACTGAATACTCAAGACATATTAATACAGTATCTGATTTGCGCAAATTAGTATGCAAAAATGACAGTGTCAATATTAGATGCATAGGCATAACTTGCATTCCAGGAATATCACTATTCTCGATGCTGCGGCTGATGGCCCCTTCCTGGCCAGCAGAAGCTCTCACTCCCCGGCCGGGAAGCAGCTGTCTGCCCGGGGGGAAGCGTCTACCCCGGGGCGATAATCTTCACGTTTGTGAAGATTATCATGCTGAACCCAAATTCACGTTCCCATAAACTTTTGTTAAACACAGACCTTATTTTATGCATTTAAGCGAAACCCCCAGGTTAAATCCCATAGACTTTTCCTCTCACGAACCCGGAAGTATACTTCCGGACTCATTCCTTCGGCTCTCTATTGGCTAAAATGATTGGTTAATGTGATGTCGGCAGTTTGTGTCGTCACCAAACATTTGTATTCTGGCGATTGTGTTGCTTGATGGGGAGATGTGACCATACAGCATTTTTGCTGGGTTCTGTGTCCACACAGAATTTACTTTACTGGACAAATGTGTTGGTTTTCTTTATGAAGCTCCATGATTGATCACCTTTCATTACAGTGCCAAATGTCAAAATATCTGAAAATATATGAATATCTTCCTTTGATATAGATACAAAGGACCGCTGGAGCTGATTGGTGAAACACGCATTTTAAAACTCGCTATTTGCAAAGGTCGCTGTGTGTCTCTCTGGCTCTCTCTCCATTCCCCTGTAGTCTGCACGGCGTACAGCCGCACGCAGAGAGCCTGCCTCCGGCTGACAGTCACACTGGGAGCCGGGGGGGGGATACTCTGGAGGGCTAGAGATGTGATCGGAGGTCACATGGGCGAGTATTAACTCCAGATAGCTCTCCCATTCACTTTGCACTGTGCACTGACTCCCCACCAGAGTTCATCCTATCAAAATGTAGAGTGGGCGGATTCTAAAATCGGAATCCAAGGCTATTCAAAATGTGCATTTTTCGCGGATTTTTTTTTTTATGACAACCATCGGAGCTGAGACCTCTGAGTGTGGGGGGTTTATCTCTATAACAAACAAGTTCTTGGAATAAAATTTTAATTGAGGAAAAACATGATTTCTTTAGTACTTTCTGCCATAGGCATTTTTATTAATAATAATAAAATAAAAATCGATAATTGATCGATCATTTTCCTAATGATCGATTACGGACATTTCTTCAAATGCCCATCCCTAGTCTGAATGATAACAGTCTGATCTAAACTAATGTGATTGTAATCTTATTTGCTCTAGTCTAGATTAAAGAGCTCTTGAATGAGGAGCTTGTTGAAGTTTCCAGAGTGGATGTATGTTTTTAAATCAGAGTGTGTTGGACATTAGTACCTCAGTCCGCTCAGCTGATGTTGTTGTTGTTTGTTTGTTTGTTTGTTTGTTTGTGGTCCTACAGACCCGTCCGGGTTCCGCTACAGTCCGGAGCGTCCCCGAGATGGACGCCAGGGCCGCCGCCAGTCAGGTGGGACCGAGTTCATATACGTACAGCGAGTCGTGTACTTTATACTCTGATGTTAAAGAACTGTGTACTTTATACTCTGACGTTAAAGAACTGCATACTTTCTGACGTCAAAGAACTGTGTACTTTATACTCTGATGTCAAAGAACTGTGTACTTTATACTCTGACGTTAAAGAACTGAGTACTTTATACTCTGACGTTAAAGAACTGAGTACTTTATACTCTGACGTTAAAGAACTGAGTACTTTATACTCTGACGTTAAAGAACTGAGTACTTTATACTCTGACGTTAAAGAACTGCATACTTTCTGACGTCAAAGAACTGTGTACTTTATACTCTGATGTCAAAGAACTGTGTACTTTATACTCTGATGTCAAAGAACCGTGTACTTTATACTCTGATGTCAAAGAACTGTGTACTTTATACTCTGATGTCAAAGAACCGTGTACTTTATACTCTGATGTCAAAGAACTGTGTACTTTATACTCTGATGTCAAAGAACCGTGTACTTTATACTCTGATGTCAAAGAACTGTGTACTTTATACTCTGATGTCAAAGAACTGTGTACTTTATACTCTGATGTCAAAGAACCGTGTACTTTATACTCTGATGTCAAAGAACTGTGTACTTTATACTCTGATGTCAAAGAACCGTGTACTTTATACTCTGATGTCAAAGAACTGTGTACTTTATACTCTGATGTCAAAGAACTGTGTACTTTATACTCTGATGTCAAAGAACTGTGGCGAAAGAACTGTGTGAAAGAACTGTGTGAAAGAACTGTGTGAAAGAACTGTGTGAAAGAACTGTGTGAAAGGTGGCGCAGTGGTACTGCTGTCGCCTCACAGCAAGACCACAGAATGTCATAATTGACCAATCAGAATCAAGTATTAAACAATGTATGCTCTCTAATACTACCAGATATTATTATTATTATTATGTATTTCTGTATTTCATGAGCTTCCTCTTCTTCTTTGGTCACAGTTTTGTTGTTGATCTTTGTTCTCTTCCTTCTTCAGAGCCGACCAAACAGATCCTGAAGAACACCAAAGGTAAAAAAGAAATAAGTTCATATCATCATATTCATTAGTAAGTGAGGAAGCCTGTATCTACTTTTAGTACTTATTAGAGATGTTCCAAGGTGACTAATTTCCCTGTCAACTAGTTTATAGACTAACTAGTCTATAAGTAAGAAACATTCAGAAAACAGTGAAATTTAGCACAATTTAAGGTTAAAACACCCCCATATTTTTTGTGTATTTAACACATTCACTGCCAGCCGTTTTTTTTTTTACTGTAGGTAGCTTCTGCCAGAGGGTTTTTTTGAGGATTCTGGCTCATTTTACAAGAGCCGAGGATTATTTTCTGCTTGGACTTTGTGAACACAAAGTTCACAAAAGTACTAATAGAATGTGTGCTTTCTCTGTCTAAAAGAGTTAGTTTGTAGAGTTAGTAGTTATGTAGATATAGACCCCTTATACAGCTTGTCAACATTGAGCTGCGCGCGCATCGTGTAGGCAAAAAGCCGTCAGCCCAGCATTCACAGACAGTGAAAAAGCCCCGCTGTCAGGACTGCTCTATGCCCATCTGCAACACACAGTTATATTTTAGTTTTAAAATGCAGTTCTCGGCTTACTACCACAGCTTATCGCCTAGTGATAAGCAATGTTATGCATCGAAATTAACGTTGTTTAATGGGATATGTCTTACAGACCCATACGCACTGGCGCTGTCAATTGGCCAAGCCTAGTCATACATATCGTGCATTCCTTTATAACTGGGGATAGCGTAGATAATTATTCTGTAACTTGCAAAGATATATTGTTATGTTGATAATGCATACAACTCAATAATGACATTATGTAACGTTACTTGGTCGTTAACTAACCGAGCGATGTGGCTGAGCAGCCTACAGCTTCAGGCAGCTTACCTGATTATGAAGAGCACTACAAAGTCGGGCATTTTTATTGATGTCCTCGTTCCAATCAGTTCAACTCAATAATGACATTATTTAACGTTACTTGGTTGTTAACTAACCGAGCGATGTGGCTGTTACTAGCAGCCTACTACTTTTTACCTGATATGAAATGAGCGAGCACTGCAAAGTCGGGCATTCTTAACGATTTCCTCTTTCGGCTTGCAACCAAAGACACCTACACCTACTGCATTAAAAGCAGTATGAGTTGACGGGATTCGGTAAAACTTTAGTCCTTGCTTTTAATGCTAACCGTAGGTGTCTTTGGTTGCAAGCCGAAAGAGGAAATCGTTAAAAATGCCCGACTTTGCAGTGCTCGCTCATTTCATATCAGGTAAACTGTAGTAGGCTGCTAGTAACAGCCACATCGCTCGGTTAGTTAACAACCAAGTAACGTTAAATAATGTCATTATTGAGTTGAACTGATTGGAACGAGGACATCATTAAAAATGCCCGACTTTGTAGTGCTCTTCATAATCAGGTAAGCTGCCTGTAGCTGTAGGCTGCTCAGCCACATCGCTCGGTTAGTTAATGACCAAGTAACGTTAAATAATGTCATTATTGAGTTGAACTGATTGGAACGAGGACATCATTAAAAATGCCCGACTTTGTAGTGCTCATTTCATAATCAGGTAAGCTGCCTGAAACTGTAGGCTGCTCAGCCACATCGCTCGGTTAGTTAACGACCAAGTAACGTTACATAATGTCATTATTGAGTTGTGTGCATTATCAACATAACAATATATCTTTGCAAGTTACAGAATAATTATCTACGCTATCCCCAGTTATAAAGGAATGCACGATATGTATGACTAGGCTTGGCCAATTGACAGCGCCAGTGCGTATGGGTCTGTAAGACATATCCCATTAAACAACGTTAATTTCGATGCATAACATTGCTTATCACTAGGCGATAAGCTGTGGTAGTAAGCCGAGAACTGCATTTTAAAACTAAAATATAACTGTGTGTTGCAGATGGGCATAGAGCAGTCCTGACAGCGGGGCTTTTTCACTGTCTGTGAATGCTGGGCTGACGGCTTTCTGCCTACACGATGCGCGCGCAGCTTGCTTTGTTGTCATTGTGACGTAGGCGTATAATTGGTCTATTAGCCGTTGAGTACAGCATGGTTTCAGCGTCTGAGACTGAAAGCTGAGATAATCGCAGTTTTGTGAAATTCAATCAAACAGGCAGAACAGTCACTTTAACCATTTATTTTTGGCATCAGTGAGAGATCAGACATCTAAACAATATAGTTCTGAACGCCCTCTCCTTCAAACTCCTCCCTCTGTGGGCGTGTCTGGTGGCTTTCAGCAGCGTTTGTCACAAGCGAGTTTCTACTGCCTGTCTGAGCAGTGAGCAGCCTCCCTCCCTGGGAGTGTGGATGGGGCTCACTCGTTTCTTGGGTTTGAGAGCTTTGATGAAGCTTTGTGCGATTCTAGGCTTTATGCTGCGTGTTTCAAAGTGTGTTTTCCACCCAGTCTATTTTTGGAACCCCCCACCGTTGTGCGCCCGTGTGCACCAGCGTGAAAGCGTTTTCGCCTACAGTATGAGAATGAGGCTCGTTCGTTTCTGGGTTTTCGGTTGAGAAACCCCAAGAAACGGGGTTTCTTTTGCGATTCTGGTCTTATTTATGCTGCGTGTTTCAAAGTGTGTTGCACCCATAATCTATTATGCAAATTTGCAATCCTCCACCGCCAGCAATCAGCGCGAAAGCGAAAGCGTTTTCGCCAATCCATTTTACAGTAGGAGAATGGTTTCATCGCGCGTTCCCCTGCAGTTTTGGCTCGACTTTTTCTAGTCTGGAGAGCACTGTCGCCACTTAGTGGGTCGGTGGAATGGGTTGTACACGTTCGGTGGCTCCAATATTTTTATAGGAGACGTGGGGGGCGTTGATCCACGTCCCACCGTCAATTTTTTTTTTTTTTTTTTTTTTTTGACGACTCAACTCGTCATTGGCAGTCAACCGTTGGATTTTTTTGGACGACTCAACTCGTCATTGGCAGTGAACGTGTTAAGAGCCATTTCAAATGGTTAATAATTACGCTCTTTGCACAGTTTATTATGAACATTGCGCGTTACGTTACACAACATAACTTGCCTCATTTGGGGCCCAATATAATCCATTCACTTTCAGAAGTCTTTGCCTTCAACAAAGGTGAGCGGAAGCATTTTCCGTGATGAGCTGCGTTATCTTGTGTGGCTAACAATCCCAATAGCAATCTTATCTGACACAGCCTACATACAACCATATTTTCATTTAGTAGATCAGAATACTGCCAAACCGCGCTGGTTTTGCAGCATGTCATCTCTGTCTGACGGCTCCGTTGTCAGGTCCGCTAACACACGCTGCTTTGGCATTAGCCAGGAGGGGGGGTTACCGTAGTGGCTGGTGGCTGCGTAAAGACGCAACCGTTATCGGCGTTGTACATTATGATACTAAACAGCTGTTCCACTTGTTTCTGCAGTAAATCAATGTATATGAGAAGTTAGTAGTGTTGTTGATGAATGCAGGTCAAAAGTGTAAATCTGAGAAATAAAGAGTAACTAAACCCCACCTAAATGTTTGGTGAAGTCTGACACCCAATGAATGAAACCCCATTGGCTGGTCTTGGGGGTTTGTGATGTCACGCTCTATAGAGTACAACAGGTGGTGACATCACAAATCCCCAAACACCATCTTCACCATCAGGTGTCATAGTGTCAGGCTTCAACCAATTAGGTTTCGGGTTTAGTATCTCTTTAATTTAATTATTAGTTTTACCGACTAGCATTTTCTGGTGTCGACTAGCCATGCGGTGCCGTTTAAACATTTAACCGACTAGTCGCTCACATCCCTACTACTTATCAACCAAACAGGCTGTGTTTCTTTTTTAAATCTGTACATTGTGGTGAACGTTATGGAAAAGTCAAATTGTTATCTAGATGAACTGGAGCATCAGAGTTGCCGCTGTGTGGCTCCAGCATCCAGCTGAGTGCATCAGGAGAGGTGTTGCTAACTGAATGAATGTTTTCGCCTTCTGTCCTTTAACAATCAACTGTTTCTGTTCTCCTCCTCTCTCTCGCCCGCTCCTCTCCTGTGTCTCTCTCTCCCCCGCTCCTCTCCTGTGTCTCTCTCTCGCCCGCTCCTCTCCTGTGTCTCTCTCTCGCCCGCTCCTCTCCTGTGTCTCTCTCTCGCCCGCTCCTCTCCTGTGTCTCTCTCTCCCCCGCTCCTCTCCTGTGTCTCTCTCTCGCCCGCTCCTCTCCTGTGTCTCTCTCTCGCCCGCTCCTCTCCTGTGTGGAACCAGCAGCCATCCTGAAGGTGAGCAGCTAGTTTCAACTCTCTGTGATAAACTGCATGCTCCCTGTTATGATCACCAGATGTGTTTTCCTCACTTGCCTCTCAGGGCCTCTGTAGTTATGGGTTGACTGTCAGTGTCTTGATGGCTCGGTTGGCTCCTGTCCTGTGTGTGGTTGGGTCAGTTAGGGCCAGTTGGTTTAGTTAGGGTCGGTTGGCTCAGTTAGGGCTGCTTGGGTTAGTTAGGGGCGGTTGGGTCAGTTAGGGCTAGTTGGCTTAGTTAGGGCCAGTTGGGTCAGTTAGGGCCAGTTGGGTTAGTTAGGGCCAGTTCGGTCAGTTAGGGACAGTAGGGTCAGGTAAGGTCACTTTGGGCCAGTTGGGTTAGTTAGCGCCAGTTGGGTCAGTTAGGGCCAGTTGGGTTAGTTAGGGCCAGTTCGGTCAGTTAGGGACAGTAGGGTCAGGTAAGGTCACTTTGGGCCAGTTGGGTTAGTTAGCGCCAGTTGGGTTAGTTAGGGCCGGTTGGGTCAATTAGGGCCAGTTGAGTCAGTTAGGGCCAGTAGGGTCAATTAGGGCTGGTAGCATCAGTTATGGCCAGTTGAGTCAGTTAGGACCAGTTGGGTTAGTTAGGGCCACTTGGATAAGTTGGGGTCAGCTTGGGCCAGTTGGGTTCAGTTACGACTGGTCAGGAGAATGTAAGACATGGGGAAACAGACTGAGTGACGCATGGGGAATCTGTGACCTCACGCCGCAGCACGCAGACAGCGAGGGGGTGTTACCTTGGGAGCGTCGCCCCCTGCAGTCCGCCGCCAGCATCAGCACGCTGGGCTCCAGCCTGGGCGACTCTGAGACGGAGCCACCTGGTGAGGAGGAAGAGGAGGGCGAAGCGGAAGACCCGGGCAGCAGGATGGACTCTGCGGACCAGCTGAGCGGAAAAGAGTCCTCGCCAGGCGAGGAGTGGAGCGACCAGGATGAGATTGTGATGGAAGACGACCAGGTAGCTGACTTCGCCAGCTCCATGCTGGCCGCCATCTCCTGCTGGCACTACCGGGCCCGGGCTTTGCTTTCCACGGGGGTCACGGCCACGGTGAGGCTCTCTGCCAGCTGCCAGCCAGCGGGTCGCTTCCCTCTCGCCCATCTCCAGCTCGACCCGCGGCTCCTTCCACACCGGCTTTATAACATACTAAAGTCACAGATCATAACCACACATGCTAAAGTGACGGATCATAACCACACGCTAGCACTGCCTGACCAGAGAAGACTCTGCTGCTGTGACGGTTTCTCAAGTTACTTCATGCATGAGCCCAGACAACCTCTAACAACGCCATTCATTGTGCAGATCTGACTGACTGCTCTGTGCTTTTAAGGCCTCGTGTCCACCGAGCGCTTTGGATATCATGCCCATGGTTTGCTTACAGCCTTTCTGAGAACAAAGCCGTTCTCACTCTGAACTCATCAAATCTTGATGTTTGGTCAGGACACCTTCTCAACACACTGGGTACCGCTTTTCAATCCATTTTCGACACCACGAGACCATAGACTACTTGTATAGTGGTTATGGTTAGGCAACTAAAACAACGTGGTTAAGGTTAGAGAGACGGTTTGTTCATAAAAATAATAATAAAGGTTTGTTAAAAATGTAAATGTAGCTTAGGGTTGAAATGTACTTTGAACATGTTGGGAATCGAAGGCAAACGTATTCGCCCGTCCACCACCCGGACCACAACTCTACTGGCCACCGTTTTATTTCATTGTCACACTCCCGTGGCGTCAATTTCAGATGTTGTGTGAGTTTTATAGAAGTCTATTGGACTACCCTGCACGTTGTGGGAGTTCTAGAGAAGTCTATTGGACTACCCCTGCATGTTGTAGGAGTTCTAGAGAAGTCTATTGGACTACCCTGCATGTTGTGGGAGTTCTATAGAAGTCTATTGGACTACCCTGCACATTGTGGGAGTTCTAGATAAGTCTATTGGACTACCCCTGCATGTTGTAGGAGTTCTAGAGAAGTCTATTGGACTACCCTGCATGATGTGGGAGTTCTATAGAAGTCTATTGGACTACCCTGCATGTTGTGGGAGTTCTAGAGAAGTCTATTGGACTACCCTGCACGTTGTGGGAGTTCTATAGAAGTCTATTGGACTACCCTGCATGTTGTGGGAGTTCTATAGAAGTCTATTGGACTACCCTGCATGTTGTGGGAGTTCTATAGAAGTCTATTGGACTACCCTGCATGTTGTGGGAGTTCTATAGAAGTCTATTGGACTACCCTGCATGTTGTGGGAGTTCTATAGAAGTCTATTGGACTACCCTGCAGGTTGACAAATGAGGAAAAAGGGGTACCCACCCAGTGACCAAACGTCAGTATTTGACGTTGAGTTGGGAGTGCTGCTCTGCCAGTGCTGTGATGGCGTGTTCACCACGCTTTATTTGCACGTCTAGCGTCACAGACAGACCTCCACAGACTAGCTTGTGTGTGTATGTGTGTGTGTGTGTGTGTGCGTGTGTGTGTGTGTGTGTGTGTGTGTGTGTGTGTGTGTGTGTGTGTGTGTGGGATGTTGATAATGAAGTTTGTCTATGCAGCTCAGTAATTCCCCGGGGAATTGCCAAGAATAACTAACCCATCCATGGTTTGTTTCTTACAGTGATTCTCAACCTTTTTCATCTACAGGACCCCTCATTTACTGCACATCAGAGCCACATACCCTCATTTCTAGAGATGTTGTCTCTCAGACCCAAATCTGAGAATATGTTTTCTTGTCAGATGTGATTGAGTCCAGACCTCCATGACTGTCTGTATTGTAGGTGGAGAGATAACATGACAAAAAACTATGATCACAACAGTCATTCTTCTACATCCTCTAATGGATGTAACTTCTTGTAAATGAAATAATGGATAATAGTTTAACAATTCATCAATTTGCTGGACCTTCTGTGGTCCCCACACCCCACGTTGAGAACCACTGGTTTATTGTTCATGGCTTTCACTTGACTATAAGAATATTCATAGAGCTTTGAAAAGTTATCAATTGACTTTGATCTGCTAACATTAACACTGCCCAAGATCTTGTTTATGTTTTGTTGTGTTTTTATGATGTTTTTTTCCTTGCTGAAGGATGAAGAGGCGAGTGGCGTTCCTAAGAGCGTACAGCCGGCCGCTCGGGAGGAGCCGTGCGGGAATGAACCTACGCATGGCGAGGTAAGCATGGTACAGGCACGTCACAGATAGGTCACAGGTCTGATACCCGTCACAGCCATGTGCCCATCAACAAACTTGTCAATCAAACAACGCTTGCGGTGATTGGCTGCGAGCAAAACCATACAAATAATCACAACCCGTTCTCACTCTGAGCGCGTCGCATATTGACGCTTTGTCCTGTCCCTTGTGCGTCGCTTGTTACTAACATGGTACCCTTGAGCGACACATGAAACGACTTGGGCTTTCCGACTAAACTCAATGCAAACCCATGGAAGTCATCTTTGACGCTTATGGCAACTGCTCCCCTATTAGCCTAACTGCTCCACCATTAGTCAACTGCTCGCCCATTAGGGTCTGGAGGAGCTAACCTCTCCCAGACCCTAACCCTAAACCTAACCTCTCCCACCCCATGCCTAAACCTAACCTCTCCCAGACCCTGACCCTAACCCTAACCTCTCCCACCCTAGCCTAAACCTAACCTCCCCCAGACCCTAAACCTAACCTCTCCCACCTCCCACCTCCCACGCCTAAACCTAACCTCCCCCCAGACGCTAATGGTGAGCAGTTGACTAATGGGCGAGCAGTTAGGCTGATGGGGGAGCAGTTGCCATAAGCGTCAAAGTTGACTTCTATGGGTTTGCATTGAGTTTAGTCGGAAAGCCCAAGTCGTTTCATGGGTCGCTCAAGGGTACCATGTTAGTAACAAGTGGCGCATAAGGGACGGGACAAAGCGTCAATATGCTACAGTGGTAGACGGATCAATAAGCGTGCCTTACCGCAAGCTGTGTATTGACGCGCGGCGGCATTAAAACTAATTGAGGTGTAGTTGCACCGTTGACCACCAGGTGTCATCTGTGAGCATCCTTGAGATCAAGTGTTGAATGTGACACAATAGGGCGCGCCGGGAAGAAAACAAAAGGTAATTACGGCAGCTAAATAGGCCCCAATATAGCGTTAAAATAAAATAAAAATGTAGGCTATCATGCAAAAAGTAGCCTGTAATGTTAATTTAATTTCGGACCGTCTGAATATGTTTTATTTATAGAGAGCGAGGCGAACCAACAGCAAGCAGAGAAAGAGAAATGGAGATCTGAGAGTTTCTTCATTGCCCAACCGTGACAGCAGCGAGAAAAAGGGAGCTGGATATATCATTTTTCAAAATGATTTACATGGACTGCGGGCGCTATTAGAAAAGGGTGATGGATTTGTCTTGTCAGCTGACATTTGGACAAATAGGAGAGGGCACAGCTTCCTGGGCATCGTGGCCAGTTTCATTGACGGGACGTTCAAGGGGCACACCGTTCTGTTAGGCTGTGATCACATACAGGGTCCCCATACCGCTGATCGCATTTACCAAAAGTATGAAAGAATTGGAACGTGCAACGACGTGTTTATTCGTGTCATATGCGGGGCAGGTGTTGAAACAGAGATTGTGGCAGCAGTCGGCCCCGCTGCACGCGTGAGAGTGGAGGGTGAAGAAGACGAGTCAGGTGCTGGTGGAAAGATAACCAGGCACGGCTTCCACTCATGGCCGGCTTGGCAGGGAAATATTTGTGTATTTGTGCCACCAGTGTACCATCCGAGCGTGTGTTCAGCACAGCAGGGATTGTTGCAATGCCACTCCGAAGCAAATTATTGCCCGAAAAGGTAAAGCTGTTGGTATTCTTGGCCAGAAACCTGTAATGGTAAAACGAAGCAAAAAGGCTAATGGCTAAAGGCCTATAGCCTTTAACCAAGCCCAAAATGTTTAATTTCGAATTCCTTTAAGTTTATAAGATCGTGTGGTGGGCTTGTGTTGTTTAAATCCCTGAAGTTCGTTAATACAAGCTTAATTCATTTAAGATAATTGCATAATTCGTTTTGTATTTATTTTACACAGCAATATCTACTGGTTAATTTTACCAGGCTAATTTATTTTAATTTTTGTGTGTGAAATGATGAAGGTTTTCCCAATGTCCCACTGGGTTGTGTTTTTGCAAATAAAGTGTTGTACGGAAACAAGCTTGTTTCTTTTATTTCTGTTTATTATAGTAACATTTTTATTTGTCTTATATGGCTATTATTAGGAGGGGGGGGTTGATTAAATTTTATGAAGTCGTTGCGGTGCTGTTTGGCTGCCCGGCCTGGCACTGCTGCGAATGCGCATTCACAAACATGTCATGTCACGGAGTCAGGCGCGACATAAACTGCAGGCTAGTAGGCTGCTCAGTTAAAAACAACAATAAATATGCTGGTCGGTTACTTATTTTATTTAGCCTTCTATATTTTAGAAGCATATTTTTATGTTTACATTTTCTCAGTTTCTGGGATAGTCGGACAAGTGAACATGAAGGAAGAGTAGAGACTTATGGAACCCTGACTGAAGACGTTTGTTTATTCATGTAGCCTAATTAAAAACATTTTCAATGATAGCCTGAGGTGTCTGACTGCTGAATGTAGCCTATTAAAGGCCTTTGGCCTAACTGCAAAGTGCAAACTCAGCAAGCAACAATAAATTAAACAAATAGCCTATAGCAGCATTATTGGGCACCTAAGTAAATACATGCACTGTCTGGCATGCCTAGAATGTCTCTAGAACGTGAAATTAAATAACTTGAAAACTAATAAATGAAGAATCACTTTTAAAAAAAATTTTTAATAAAGTGGCTGGCTGCTCGGTTCTGCCCGTTTTCGTTTAGCATTTATTTGCGTCGGGACTTCACTGCATTGAACTGCTCCGCTGCATGTGCAAAGTTGAAGGCCTCCAAACCCTTTCCACAACTTGCGATCTGCATCAGCCTTGTGACTTCTGCAGGGACACTGGAGACTGGAATTGGGGGAGGGGGATGGAGGGTGGAATGTTTCACCCCTATTAGACCCATACCTGTCTATTGTCTCATGTGGCCAACCTATTGAAATGTAAATAAAGGAACGGGGGCAGTCCCGATGTTGTACGGAAACAAGCTTGTTTCTTTTATTTCTGTTTATTATAGTAACATTTTTATTTGTCTTATATGGCTATTATTAGGAGGGGGGGGGGTTGATTAAATTTTATGAAGTCGTTGCGGTGCTGTTTGGCTGCCCGGCCTGGCACTGCTGCGAATGTGCATTCACAAACATGTCATGTCACGGAGTCAGGCGCGACATAAACTGCAGGCTAGTAGGCTGCTCAGTTAAAAACAACAATAAATATGCTGGTCGGTTACTTATTTTATTTAGCCTTCTATATTTTAGAAGCATATTTTTATGTTTACATTTTCTCAGTTTCTGGGATAGTCGGACAAGTGAACATGAAGGAAGAGTAGAGACTTATGGAACGCTGACTGAAGACGTTTGTTTATTCATGTAGCCTAATTAAAAACATTTTCAATGATAGCCTGAGGTGTCTGACTGCTGAATGTAGCCTATTAAAGGCCTTTGGCCTAACTGCAAAGTGCAAACTCAGCAAGCAACAATAAATTAAACAAATAGCCTATAGCAGCATTATTGGGCACCTAAGTAAATACATGCACTGTCTGGCATGCCTAGAATGTCTCTAGAACGTGAAATTAAATAACTTGAAAACTAATAAATGAAGAATCACTTGTAAAAAAATTTTTTAATAAAGTGGCTGGCTGCTCGGTTCTGCCCGTTTTCGTTTAGCATTTATTTGCGTCGGGACTTCACTGCATTGAACTGCTCCGCTGCATGTGCAAAGTTGAAGGCCTCCAAACCCTTTCCACAACTTGCGATCTGCATCAGCCTTGTGACTTCTGCAGGGACACTGACTGGAATTGGGGGAGGGGGATGGAGGGTGGAATGTTTCACCCCTATTAGACCCTACCTGTCTATTGTCTCATGTGGCCAACCTATTGAAATGTAAATAAAGGAACGGGGGCAGTCCCGATGAGAATATGCCTACAGTAGCCTATATTACAATAGGCTATATATAAAATCTGTGGCTTTCAAGGCTGGTGTGAAAGAGCCTACATAACCAGAGTAGGCCTATATTGTTTGATAAAAATATGTTTTCAGACAATGGGCACGGCGCGCGCGCGCGCACACAT
Source organism: Poromitra crassiceps (assembly GCF_964638095.1). Classification (NCBI taxonomy): domain Eukaryota; kingdom Metazoa; phylum Chordata; class Actinopteri; order Beryciformes; family Melamphaidae; genus Poromitra; species Poromitra crassiceps. Next base: position 23,167,065 of record NC_139630.1, read on the forward strand.
ACACACACACACACACACACTGCTCCCCTACGAGAACCGCAGGCTCTGCGCACGCTGTGCCTGCTGAGCGACATGACGGGCGGCCAGCGTGGCCGTGAACCAGATGACAAATAAATAAAGTAGCTACTCTCACCTCTTGATTAAGGTGTAGGCTATGGGAGTTATTTATTTTATTTATAAAGGATACATGTACAAAGGATACATGTACAAAGGATACTGTTGGCAGAGTACATGAAACATTCCACCCCCCATCGCAAGTGATTTTATTCTGCATGTAGAATATTCAGCAGGAATGCACAAATGTCACACAAAGGAATAATAATAATAATAATTATGACGTGATAAGATCATTCATTTTAGCACCGCGCGCTCCGCTCTCTTCAATGAGGAAATGGAAATCCAGACCTTGTAGAAAAGTGTCGATTTTCGGGGTTAGGGTTGAAAGTAATTCTCTCTCTTTTCAGAGGCACACAATTACTCACATAAGACCCTACATTTAATAGTTAATTTAATAGTTAGTTTGTGGATTTGGTTTCCAGGGACTTTTTCATCAAGGGGAGACAAAACACGATTGATTTCGTAGGCTGAGAGCGAGAGCCTCCCTGCTTGCTGCATATACTGTACTGTAGGTAGTTGTGCACTGCCGCCCCCTAGTGTCCCACTTTGATACCACATACTAACGGCAAACAGAATTAACGCCGCGTTGCGGTAAAAGACGCTTATTGATCCGTCTACCACTGTACGTGGTCGGAGTGAGAACGTGTTGATAATCATAGGCAGGTATCGTTTGACTGGTGAAGTTTCAATACTACTTGGTACTGGGCTATTTCAGTCATTACCCAAAGGTACCGAGTACTGATACACAGCCCTACATATGCCATTAAATACTTCTTAGAATTGTTCACCTCTCATTTTTAAGTCGTAGATGGAAGATTTTTTTGTACTTGAGAGAGACGATCTGTAGCCTCATTTTCAAATCAACCAGCGATTCCGAAACTATTTTTGCACGAGTCTAATAATTTATCAAGTATTTGATTGATCCTCTGTTTTCTCTTCCTCTCTAGCCTGCTACAGATACACCGCTGCAGGAGGAGACCTCAGACGCTCAACCCACAGAAAGCACAGAACCAGGACCGCTGTCCGATCCGGAAGGTTCCTCCGCTACACCTCCCGTGATCCCCGCGTCTCCTAACTTGATTCCCGCGTCTCCTAACAGGATCCCCGCGTCTCCTAACAGGATCCCAGCATCTCCTAAAGGGACCAAAGCACAGACACCAGAAGAGAACCCAGAGGAGCAGTCGGCCACCACGCCCGAGTCCGACTCGAGAACCTTGAGCAGCGCAGAATCCTCTGAAGAAGAGGAGGATGAGGAGAAGGACACGGCGGAGGAGGAGAGCAAGGCGAGTAGCATTCTGCCCTCCTCAGTCTTGGACAAAGCCAGCTCCATCGCCCAGCACTTCAACAGCCTCAGACGGGGCAGCCAGGCCGTGGATGACGCCCGCTCCCTCGGGTGCTCCTCGCCGCGGGTTCCCAGCCGGCTGAACAGCAGCTGCTCCGAGCTGCCGGAGACCTTCAGCGAGGCAGATCTGACCCTGCTGTCTCCACGGGACGACGGCATCTTCGATGGCGACCGAGGAACCCGGCGAAGGAGGGACTCCACACTCTCCATGCAGGACCAGCTGCTCATCGGGAAGATCAAGAGTTACTACGAGACGGCCGAGAGCCAGGACGCCGCTTTCGGCCTGCGCCGCCGCGAGAGCCTCAACTACATCCCCACCGGGCTGGTCCGCAACTCTGTCAGCCGCTTCAACAGCATCCCCAGGGACGAGCCCTCAGCCCTGACCACATCCTCCACTCCTGACCAAGGTTATTATGGTTTCACATTTATTTTTCATTTTGTTTGACTTTTTGTTTTCAATTTCAGTTTAATTCGTTAGTTAGTTTCAACGTCTTACGTCTGCACACTTCCACCGACGGAGGGTCTGAATTACAAGTCAGCATTTCCTGGTTTTGCGAGGGGAAATCCCCTGGCTCCAGTATCATGGCGGAAGTCCAGCTTTCTCCGTGTATTGGGGCATCGTTCAAAATGTCCCGCCCACGAGTTGCGTCACACAACTCGGTCCGTGATTGGTCAATTCATATGCCTGTCACACATTTTGTTTGTTTTGGTCCTTAACCACTTTTCAAGAGTTGTGCGCCAGACCTAGAATTGAACTATGGTTGGCTACTGTGAGACTAGATGCGGTACGGCTGCCCGGAACAGACTCGCTCCAATGTAATACACACCTGTTCTATGTTTGCTGGATCCACATGCATCTGACAAGACGACATGGGTGTGGGTCTGTGTTCAGGCAGCCGCACGGAGCCGTACCGCAGCTGGTGGACATAGGCCTTTAGTTTTTCTTTTTGTAATACAGTATGGGGTATTTGTCAGGGGCGAGATTCAAAAAGTCTGTAAAAGTATTGTTTAACACTTTCAGTGCCACGGCCCTTGGGCAAAAGGTTGCTTGCTGTGCCACATAGGCCGCAATGCATTTTAAAACAGTCATATAATTTTTTTAATAATTACTATGTAAACACTGAACACGCACAAATAACGATGAGACTCTCTTCTATCACCTGCAAAAAAAAGTTTATTGATCCCATTTTCCGTTCTTTAGTTATGAGCCGGAGAAGATAGCCTGATTGAACGAAAAACATACCTTTTTTTCTACGAGCTGAGATAACGAGCCTTTTGTGAAATTAAACATTTCAAGCACATCTCTGACTCTGAAGCTAATTTTCTGATGTCTGGGTCTGTCTGGGTGAAGTGTATGCTGCTCTGCTGCTCTCCGTGCTCCCCCCCCCCCCTCAACTGCACACGCCTCCTGGGTGTGTCTTATGTGTCTGGTGGCTCTCAGTCTCTGCTGAGTTTGCTGCGCACACACAGTGAATGGTGCGCGATATTCAGCTTTTTGGTTCCGCGTGTGTTTGTCACGGGCTGGCATGCTTCCAGTTCGGAATAATAATGCTGATTATGTGAATGTGCTGTTGCAGGCAGCGTACATGAAGGTGCTCAGTTGTGACAGCGGATGCTGCTGCTCTGGGCACAGCTGGCGTTGTGCTCGTTGTGCTTCTGCACGTCGATGCATACGGACGGATGCGATGCGATTTCCTCCTTTTTCCCAGTGACTATTTCTGTGTGTTTGGCTCCTTTTTCTCTGATCAGGAGAGTGCTGTCGCCACCTAATGGGTTTGTAAAATAGGTTATCGACCTCCAATAGCTACAATATTGTTAGAGGCGACGTAAGAAGCTTAGATCGACACCCCCCCGTCAAAAAAACAATTTGGAGTTATGACGCCATTTGGCGTCGCTGGCACTGTACGGTAAATTTCTAATGACGCCATATGGCGTCGCTGGCACTGAACGTGTTAATAAAAACTCAACAAAACATCACACCATTTAAAAAATGTATGCCAGGAGAAGGCTGTGGACTAAAACACAGCTAAGAAAAAATAAAAATAAAAGGGAAGATAGCTGTCATATCCAGCCAAAAAGTTATTTGTGAAATAAACTGACAAAAAAGGAAACTAAAGACATTTTCCCTATAATTATAGTTTATTTTAGTTAGTTTTGTAAACACAATACAGTTTCAGTTGGGTATCGTTTTTTTGTAAAGCCTAATTTTTTATCTTTATATTCACATTTAATTTTCATTATTTCATTAGTTTTCATTAATGACAATAACCTTGTTTCTGTCCCTTCCACAGCAGAGCCAGACTCAGGTGATTGGGACCGCCTGGTCTCAGGTGCTTCGTTTAACCCCCTGGTGGGTGATCAGAGAAGCGGTGAGCCAGAGGTCTCAGGTTTCTACATAGGAGTCCGCTCTGACTCGGTCGACTCGACATCCGGACCACGAGCCGTGCAGGAGAAGCCCGGTGAGGATGAGGAGTTCAGACCTTCATCAGAAATGATCAAGATTTGGCAGGCGATGGAGCAGCAGATCAGCAGATCCAAAGGTGAAGGCAGAGGCCGTGAAAAACCAAACTGTCCGCTCTCCAGAGCGGCCGGTCCGGGCCTTTCCATCAGCAACACGACCCCCAACAAGAACCGTGACGGAGACAACGAAGAGTCGGACCTCAGCACCATCACAGAGGAGTCCCTGAGCCCTTCTCCCTTCAAACACTTTGGGGGAAATCGGCCCGGGAGTTTGAGAGATGCACTGAGGGTCTTTGGGGGAGAGGGCGCGGTCCTCAGGGCGCCGGTGCCCAGAGTGGCCCAGCTGAAGGCAGAGGCGGACGGCAGAGAGCCAAGTGGCGGGTCGGACCAGCCGGATGACCCGGACGCGGCGAGGAGCAGAGTGCGCCATCTGGCCCGTCAGTACAGCCAGCGACTCAAAACCAGCACGCCGACGCTAAGGCAGAGAGGACAAGACAACCTGACCGGCAAGAAGAGCCTCCCCTGTGTGATGGAAGAGAAGGAGAGTTCAGGTACAGTAATGTCCCGCTTAAAGGAGAATTTCGGTGTTTTTCAACCTGGACCCTATTTTCATATTTTTTTTATGTATAAGTAAGTAATGTGAACAGAGATATTTGAAATTGGTGCAGACCAAGATCGCTTCAGTTGGCATTGCCACTTTTGCCACATGCCCCTACTGCAGTAAACGAGCTAAGAGATGGCTAGTGCTGCTGCCCCTACTGCAGTAAACGAGCTAGGAGAGGAAGGGTAGTGCTGCTACCTCTACTGCACTAAATGGGCCAAGTCTAAGAGAAGAAGGGTAGTGACAATTACACCGTTTGAAACGGACACATTTATTTTTGTCTGAAAATGTAGTATAATTGGGCCTTTAGTTGTCAGACTGATAGACTCTGGGTGCCCAGATTGGTCCCGTTTCCCTTCAGTGTTTTATTTTTGACAATAAAAATTCAACAATAAAATTTTATCAGACAAATTCATGCTTTGTCTTATCTTTTACAGGTAAACCCAACCTGACTCTGCCGCTGGTCCCTTGCCACCAACTCACCGCTCTGCCATTGAGCCCCATAGAGCAGGTCTGCTCTCCAAGCCCCACCCACAGCCCCACGGGCCCCTCCCCCGGCCACAACCGCTCCAGGAGCCCCCTCAGCTCGCCGACCGAGCGCTTGCACTGGCCTGACGTTCGTGAGCTCCGCTCTAAGTACGTCCGCTCCCACAGTGAGCGGTCCCAGCAGCATCCTCTGGTCGGCCGCAGTCGGTCCGTCCCGGAGCGGATGTTGGACGACGGGCCGAAGAGACGCTACAGCTGCTCCTCTGGCCTCCTCCTCCCCGACGAGGTGTCTCGATACACGCCTCACGTCGGCCGGGACGCCGGCCGGGGCCAACGCAGCCCGAGGCTCCACAGAGCCAACTCTCTGGACCACAGGTTGAGCGGCCGCCATCTGCAGAAGCACCGGGAGAAAGCTCCTGACGCTGGGCATGGCGGGTACTACGTCTCGGCCGAGGCAGCGCTGCCGAATGACCCCGGCCGGAAGATCATGGTCGTGGAGAAACTTCCTGAGCTCTTGGGACCGGATCCAGCTGAAACGGCCAAAGAGACGAAAGAGGAAGAAGAAGAGGACGACAACTACATTCAGATCCGTTCGCCGACGAGCAGAGAGAAGATTTCCATCATGGCCGTCATCGACCGCTGCCGGGCCTATCAGGAGTCAGACGAGTATAAGCAGAGAGCCAAAGCTGAGTCCAGCCTTCCAGCCATGCGCGGCGGTGGGCTCAACGCGTCATCCCCCAGCGAGCCGCGGGAAGAAGCCCAGAACACAAGCTCAAACTCCGGACAGAAGACAGAGGCCGGAGCGCAGAGCATGGTAAAAAATCTGAGAGAAAAGTTCCAGAGTTTAAGGTGAACAGACAGAACCTGTGTATTTTTTTTTTATTAAATGTAAATGAAATGTAAAACACTGCCAAAGCTCCGAGACATTGATCGGAAAGATTCTTATTTGAAAGTTTTGAGTTTTTTGTCATGTCAAAACAATTGCGTCCTAGTTCTTAGTGTCATTTAGTGAACAGAATATCGGCCTGTCAGATGTTTCGATCCTAAAAGAAATGAATTATTCCACGGTAGATTACTGTATTGAAACAAATATGTAAATATCTTTATACAGTCCTCAAGAACAATGCTCTGGAGTCTATTTGTTGAAGCACTTTTAGTACAAGCTGTATGGTTGGGTTATGTGGCGTCTGTGTTGCACAGGTTCAGTAGCCTAGAGAGTGTGTTTAATAGCGCATAAGACTCTGTTGAGCGGCTCTATACAGACACTAGGCTGTATGCTTTGATTTTAAAAAGTCTTAGGGAATATTCATCACTACAAGAAGGGATTGCTCGTCTCTTTAAGCTCTATTTGCTTCACAGTTGCACAAGCTTCATAGGTAGAAATTAGGGATGCACCAATTTATCAGCCGTACATCGGTATCGGCCGATATTCGCCATGTTGACTGCCATCGACCTTGTCACTACCCGATCTGCTCAACTGCCCCGATCTGCTCGACTGGCAACAGCACATGCACGAGCAGGTCCGCCATCTTGCCACTTCACTCGGACAAACGTCACTGCCCGATTTGCAGCACCGTGCAATGCGCAAACGTCAGATCGATAGATGGATCGATAGATAGATAGACAGACAGATGTTTGAAACAACTTTACACACATTAGCTACCTACATGTAGCTCGTTAGCCAGCAAACAAACATCCTTATAGGTTTCAGATACTACAGTAATACCGCTAAGTAAACAAAGCGGCCAAAGGATGCAAATCGGGTAGTCAAATTCAATGCTAATAATGGTTTGTCCAAGTAGCTATGCAAGATGGCGGACTTGCGCATGCGCTGTGGCCAGTTGAGTAGATCGGGCAGTTGAGTAGATCGGGCAGTTGAGCAGATCGTGTAGTTGAGAGGCCTACCGACAAATAAGATGACATTCAATGATGATGCATCACATTGTGGTGGATTCAAGGCCCGCCTGGGAAATTTGGGCATTTAGCGGTGTCATGCTGTATTGAATGTACCATTCAAGCTAGGAAATTCCAGTGTTTGGCAGGGAGCTAGCTACAGCATAGCTAATGGCAGAGAGCTAGCTACAGCATAGCTAATGGCAGAGAGCTAGCTACAGCATAGCTAATGGCAGAGAGCTAGCTACAGCATAGCTAATGGCAGAGAGCTAGCTACAGCATAGCTAATGGGGGAAAAAACATATCGGCATCGGCTAAATGGTTCTTTTACGTATCGGTATCGGCCCAGAATTTGGATCGGTGGATCCGTAGTAGAAAGACTACAAAGACAACAATGCTCGCCTTAGTTGAAGCTAATCTGAATGGATTCCTCCAAGCAGACGGACTTCCTACAGCCTTCCGACATGAGGTTTCTACTGCACAGGGACTAACACCACTACTACAGTCTACACTGTAAATCCGCCTTACAGAATCTCCTGTTATCCTCAGATAAAAGAGTCCCATTGGGAAATTGGGTTATTCTGTTTTATCGTCCTGGATGGGAAATGGGCAGAACAATGAATCGGAATGTTATCAAAATCGCAATATGGCGCAATATTTGTTACAGGCGAAATGTGTGTTAAAATACAATTTTAAATTAAATATTGTGGGCTGCAGAGATGTCTTGGCCTATACATCATATTCTATGAAAACATCTTAGATACCTCCAAAAATCACACCATAATCAATGCAATGTGCTTTTCAATGGAAATGAGAATGATATAATACCGTAAATCACATTGCAATTGCGATGTCAGTCAAAGTAATTGCAATTGGATATTTTTTCAAAATGGTTCAGCCCTGATGTGAAATCTAAGTCACACCTGCGTTTGAGCACTTGCATCTCTGGACACCTGACAGAGAAACTTCTCCAGAGAAAGGTGTGAGCGAGCGGCTTGCTCAAGACACTTTAACTGGATACACTGGCCAATGGGAATCGAACCTGTGACCTTCCTCTAACCACTAGCGGCCTGGATCATCTCGGTTGGTTTCCTCGCGTGTGTTGAGGAGTTTTGGGGACTCAGATAGTCAACACTGTTAACAGGCATCAGGCTCCTTCCTTCATGTACCTCTTATTTATTGAGCTGATGTAAATATCATACATATATTACTGTCTGTCTTTCTATAACTGTGGTTATATTTATGTTATATGTGTTATGCGTTATATATGTATGTTATACATGTTGTGTGTACAGAGATGTTTACGTTGCCAAGCCGGGCGTCCATTCCACATTAAAACAACATATACAGAAGCTGCTCACTGGTCCACCGTGTGTATTTATGCGCGTGTGTGTGTGTCTGTGTGTGTTGTGGTGAGATTTAATAATATATACATACATTAATAAGATAATGTTTAATAGATAATGTTATTAGCCTGCTATTACTATTACTGTGACTGCAGTATAGTGCCCTTGTATGACTTCCTGTTAGGAGCCATATAACAGCTTTGAACCAGTAGATTGTAGTTATTTAAGGGTAAAGTAAAATTCTCACTACAGTGTGTGTGTGTGTGTGTGTGTCTGTGTGTGCGTGTGTGTAAAACGGGTCATAAAAACGGTTATGCTGTAACCCAGGTTCCCTGAGTGGAGAATATCTCTCCTACAATTGTCATCTGTGTACATTATATCCTTGATTAGCTGCAGCTGACGTTGAATAGCTCTTTAAATCACTTGATCACCTCACCTGGGTGAGTGAATCGCTTCACCTGTGGGTGATTCGGGGCGGTGTCCTGATTGGTCCCAGGCTATATAGGCCCCAATCCAGGCACCAGCCCCTTTGGTAAACCTTGCTTTTTCATACAGTTTTGGAGCGTCACTTTGTGGTAGATAATCTCCACTCAGATAACCTGGGTTACAGCGTAACCAACGGTGTCGATTATGTCTCCTACAAATTTCGTTTGTGTTTATGACCTCTGTAAAACACACCGCGAGGAAACCAAGCTGACGAGCTGCTCCTGCGGGAGCCTGAAGTGGCAGTTGAGTTCAAATGAGACGTACCACCACCAGAGTCACCTCTGTGCACAAATGATGAACACAGCCATAACCCTGCAGGCACAAGGTGCCACCAAGGCTTAGTGGACCTTGCCAGATGCTAAGGTCGGCTGTAATTGGGTGGAGAGTTGTCCAGCCTGCCAGGTTACAAGGCTAGCTCCGAAGAAAGACCTCCCCCTGTTCTGTTCTCGTAATAGTTGTGACCCCGGAGGCATAGACTATCAGCCCATCATCCACTGCCCTCAGCCTAGCACATGTCCTGAGTCCAAGGCTCGGGAGACAGCGCCACCCTGTGTCCAGAAGAGCCGGGGCACAATCTGTGGAAGCCATCGACCCCAAAAGGCGGAGGCACCATCCTCCAAATTAAACTGGGACAAGGTTACTATAATTCGAGAGCCAATAGCGCAGTTGCTCATGGTGATGGCGCACAGTTGCCCAACTGTGATTTGCCCAACTGTGCTGTCACTCACCCAGGTGAGGTGATTATGAGGTGATTACAGTATGTGTCTTAAAGAGCTATTCAACGTCAGCTGCCGCTAATCAAAGATGTGAATCCAAATGAAATGTGTAGCAGAGATAATCTACGCAAAAGAGAACCTTATAAGTTATAAGATCAAATTAATTCATCTTTAACAATCTTTAACACATTCACTGCCAACAACGTGTAAACACGTTTTCAGAATCCAGCTGTTGACTGCCAACAACGTGTAAACACGTCCTTGGCATCGATTTTTTTTTTTTGACGGTGGGTTGTGCATCTAACCCTTTTACATATCTTATATAAGTATTGGACGTGTACAACGTGTACAACCCATTCCACCGACCCACTAAGTGGCGACAAGGAAGTAGGAAGGCAAGCAAAAAGCAGTGTGATCCATTTCCATTCTCATGAAAATGGATTGGCGGAGGCGCTTTCGTTTTCGCGTTGATTGCTGGCGGTGCGGGATTGCAAACTTGCATGGTGGATTGCGGATGGAGCACACTTTGAGGCACGCAGCGTAAATATGACCAGAGTCGCAGGGGCTTCATCGGAGCTCTCGGCCAGGGCTCCGGGAGGCGGGCGAGTCCAGCCGGGCTTCCTCGGGGAGCGGCCACGCAGACAGGCACAGCCAGGCACAGCGGCAGCGGGGCAGTGAGGCTGGTGACAAGCAGCAGGCCATTTTGCCTTGCAAAATAGCACCAAATTGGAAACAGCCATAAAAGGCTTTTAGAATGGGATTTTCAACCCATTCTTTTTTGTTTCTTTTTCGCTCTAATTTAGAGTAATTTAATTTCTATTCAGAAATTTATTTGAGAGGTCGAGAGTATGAGAAAGTGAATTTGCACAGGTAGGAAAGTGCTTGTTACATGGCGCTGCAGCCAAGAAGAACGCCCACGGAGGGAGGAGTTGAGCAGAGGGGAGTTTCCTGCTGTTATGGAGGAAATTACTGTTCAAAACTATTGTTTAGGTCTTACTGATGCCAAAAATGAATGGTTAAAGTGACTGTTCTATCGAATTTCACAAAAAGCCGTTTATCTCTGAATATTTTTTCTGACGCTAAAACCATGCTGTATTCAATTGCTAATGCTTACATAACTACTAACTCTACAAACTAACTCTTTTAGACAGAGAAAGTACACATTCTATTAGTACTTTTGAGATATTGTATGTTCACAAACTCCAAGCAGAAAAGAATCCTCGGCTCTTGTAAAATGAGCCAGAATCCTCAAAAAACGGCTTGGCAGAAGCTACCTACAGCAAAAAAAAACGGCTGGCAGTCAATGTGTTAAAATGACTTGAATGATCCATTTGGTGAAATACAGTCATTGTCCAACATGGTCTCACAATGTAATCTATAGATTCATGTATGGACACGACGCTTCCAGAATTACGCTTCTCCACCATGAATTTGAAAACGTAGAATAACATATATCCCAAACCTCCCAAAGGTTGTTATGGTAATCAGGTAATGGTTGGGCAAGTCAAATAGGTTGGTTAGGGTTAGGGCCACCGTTTCAGCACATACTTCCAATTGTAATACATTAGTTTGAAGTGCGGAGTGAAACTTCACAAACTGCCTTGAGACCGGGTTACATTATAGCAGTGAACAGTAACAAGATAAGCAAAATATATACGTTAAATTAGAATAGAGGGTTTTAAACAGCCAACAGTGTTAACAGGAGCTGGTCAGGCGAAAATATATTTAGTGATCTCTGCAAACTGGCTCAGGAGGCGGGACTTGGTCCCAGCGTGACCCACCGGGTGTAAACCAACATTCCTTGCATGCTACGATCGACCAATCAAAAAACATGTCATACCTGATTATAAACTCCAAACACTTCTTTGGCCACAATTGTGATTATTCGGTTACAAGACATGTTTCACAGACAGGCCTGCCTTTGTTATTAGCACACACACAAGGTAGCCTATGTGTATTTGCATGTTATGACAATATCCAGATAAAAGCAGATGTAGACGTAAGAGTTATACTGGGCAGCTTTAAAGGAACTGTGTCTGTGGATGAACTGAGTCAGACATGGGCTGCCCCCTGTCCAGCGTCCAGAGTCCACAGCCTGGGCCGACCCACGATCGGGCCCAGGGTCAGAGCCAGCAGCCCGGGATGACCCAGAGTCAGACCTGGGGTCAGAGCCAGCAGGTGGTGGTCCTGACGGAGGAGGACCGCCAGAGGATCAGGGAGTCCTGGAGGCTGATCCAGGAAGACATCACCAAGGTCGGAGTCATCATGTTCGTCAAGTGAGTACAGAAACCGAATACATTTACTACACATACTGCAAACACTTTAAAGCTATATTAAAATATAGGAATATTATAAAGATACTACGGGAGGGGGATTGCCATGGGTACGGGGTAACACTTTCTACAATGCCCATGCATGTTATTATGCATTATAATCGCTGTTTTAATGCATTATATCTGCCTATACCCCAGGAATTGTATTACTTGGCTTAAAGCACCCAATGACCACTTATACCCCTTTCACAACAAGGGTGGATCCAACCAGGGTTATTCCCAGGTTGATTTTAGGCATGAAAGAGTTAACCTGGTTTGCCCACCTCGAGAGGTGGGTCATGCCAGGGTTCATTTCAGTGTGAATTTGTTTGTTGAACTATTTGTTATGCTAATATGCTAGGCTAATTGTTAGGGTTAGGGTTGACCAGAGATTAACCCTGTGTTGGCTGACTCGGTGCGAATTGAGAAAAGAAGCGTTGAACATGGGTCAAGTAACCCTGGTCCAACTCTGCTCACTGGTCTGAAAGTGGCATTAGAGCGTCGCATGGAATTCCAATGGGATTACCTTTTTTTTTACACCCCCCACACACACACACACACACACACACACTGACACACACACACACTGACACACACACACACACACACACACACACACACACAATTTAAAACTACGGAAGAGTATTAGGGCCATATGAAAAATGTATTTGAGCTTAAGTCAGAATTCTGAGAATAAAGACAGAATTCTGAGAAACAATTCAGAATTCGGAGTAGTCAGAATTCTGAGAAAAGTCTGAATTTTGATTTTAACATCGGATTTCTGAGATTACAGTCAGAATTCTGACTTTAATCCCAGAAGAGAATAAAGTCACAATTCTGAGATTAAAGTCAGAATTGATGAAATCATTGAAGTCACTTGAGCAATTGTGATGTCATCAGTGACGTCACCAGTCATGCCACTCGAGCAATTACAATCTTACTAGGGCGGCATTCTGCGTCTGGGGTCCCTAGATTTTTGTGACGTCAATGTGGGTTGTGTCGTCAAGCAAAAACAAGGTTGGGAATGAGAACCCCTGTGTTAGAGCAACTTCAAATCACATGTTATAATGCATTATAAGTGATTATAATGATTATAACAATGGTCACAATGCATTATAACAGTGGTTATAATTTCTCTTGGGCATTTGAGAGAACGCAGGTGACGTACTGAGCAGCACACAGCCTCGCCATATACACACTATATACCTGTTTACATGTAGGAATCAAACTAGAGTAAACATTTAGTAACAGACACACAGATCCATACACACAAGAACATACACACCAAGAATGTGAGGTGTATGCTATGTATGAAGCTAGTGAGAGGGTTTAATGATGGAAAAAGATCTGAAAAGACCTGCAAGTAGTACAGTGTACAGAGTAGTACAGAGTAGTACAGAGTAGTACAGTGTACAGAGTACAGAGTAGTACAGAGTAGTACAGTGTACAGAGTACAGAGTACAGAGTAGTACAGAGTAGTACAGTGTACAGAGTAGTACAGTGTACAGAGTAGTACAGAGTAGTACAGTGTACAGAGTAGTACAGAGTAGTACAGTGTACAGAGTACAGAGTACTACAGAGTAGTACAGTGTACAGAGTACAGAGTACAGAGTAGTACAGAGTAGTACAGTGTACAGAGTACAGAGTAGTACAGTGTACAGAGTACAGAGTAGTACAGAGTAGTACAGTGTACAGAGTAGTACAGAGTAGTACAGTGTACAGAGTAGTACAGAGTAGTACAGAGTATTACAGAGTAGTACAGTGTACAGAGTAGTACAGAGTAGTACAGAGTAATGGTTTCTTCTCATCCTGTAATCCTGGAAGCTCGGGTGCCGGTTATGCAAACTGAAAACATGCAAAGTCATTCCTCTGACCGTCTTTTTATTGATCCTAATCAGGTTCAATCTATCTTCAGCAAAGTGAGCATGAAGAAATCAAAGGGGCCTGACGGCCTGCCAACCGTCATTCTTAAAAAATGCTCTGCTGAGCTTGCCGACGCATTGTGTCCTTTATTTCAGAGGTCAATTGATAGTCACACTGTTCCTGATCTCTGGAAAAAGTCAATTGTAATTCCAATTCCTAAGGTCTCTTGCCCATCCTCTAACAAAGATTATAGACCCATCGCTTTGACTAGCAGTGTCATGAAATGTTTTGAGAAAGTCATAGTCAACTCTCTCAGGCTGGAGGTGGCACCATACATTGACCCTTGCCAGTATGCGTACAGGGCTGGGCGCAGTACTGAGGATGCTATCGTCAGTGTGACACATCTTATAAGTAAGCACTTAGAGAGGCCTGCGGCATACGCCCGGGTCCTATTTGCTGATTTTAGCTCAGCGTTCGACACGCTTAGACCTCATGCGCTTGCCCAGAAGCTGTTAACCATGCACGTTAACCCGTTCATTGTTAAATGGTTTTACTCGCTTCTATCTATGAGACCGCAACAGGTCATGGTTAACGGCTCTCTTTCTAGTACCAAATTTAGCAGTATGGGGGTGCCTCAAGGGGGCGTGAGCTCTCCCTTCCTTTTCACTGCCTACACAAATGACTGTAGGAGAAGTCATTCAAATAATACTGTCATTAAATTCTCAGATGACACAATAATCTTGAGCCTGCTGTGTGCAGATGACTGTCCCTCAGTGTATCACAGGGAGATTTCAGCTTTTGAGGCCTGGTGTGAGGAAAACAATTTAATCCTAAACACATCTAAAACAAAAGAAATGATCTTTGATCCCAAAGCGGTCAAAGTCCACGACCCAGTGGTCATAGGGGGGAGCTGCATTGAACAAGTTAGCTCCTACAAATACTTGGGTGTAAAAATCGACAATCTGTTCAAATGGAATATACATGTTGATTATATGTGCGGCAAATTAGCCCAAAGACTCCACTTTCTCCGAAGGCTGAGATTGTTTGGAGTAAGTTCTAAGATCATGCTAACTTTCTACAATGGAGTGTTGGGTAGCCTAATAAGGTATGGTATGGAGGCATGGTTCGGCACCCTCTCTGTCCAGTACAAGTCAAAAATCAACAAAATGATAAAAACTGCTATGAAGATCATAGGGCAGAGGGACTTCCCCCCCCTCCAGACCATCTTCGATAAAAAAGCAGTGAATCTGGCTCTTAAAATTTTGGACGACCCTACCCACATTCTACATCCTGATTATGAGCTACTACCTTCCGGAAGGCGCTTCAGAGCCTGTAGCTTTAAGAGTAACCGCTACAAGCGCTCCTTCCTCCCAACATCTATAGCCTTATTAAATAAACTGCCTGTCCTCCCACTAGGGGGTAGAGCTCTGTCCTCTGAGAGACAGAGCTCGGCTACTCAGGAACCCTCCATTTAAGAGCCTGACGACCCAGGAAACCTCTGGATTAACGTTTCCTGGTCGTGAGAGGACAGAGCTCTGTGATTCTGGAACCCTCCTCTAAAGAGCCAGATGATCCGAGAAATCTCTGATGGTGTTTGGTGTGGCATACATGGTAGCTCACTTTGAGCTCGGCTGTCCCTGCAGCCTGTCTGGTCATGTGATATTTATCTTGCCTTAGTTTAGTTTTATATATTCATTTTTATCTTCTTCCTTTTTATCCTTTATAATTAGTGGTTTTAATGTTTTGTTTTGTTTAAGGAACCATGGTTTTATGATGGTATTGGTTTGAAATGCGGTTTTGGGATTGTGTAATACTTGAAGTGCAATATTAAGTGCAATACGTGGTTAGGTAGAGTTGTTAACTCGTAGCCCTGGCTGCATCATGTCTGACTATGTTGTCCTCTTGTCTACGCGCTGTTTGTCTTCAGCTGTACTGTACTGTCTGTTACGTCTGTCACGCTCTATTGCTGCTGTATAAATGCCTAAGACAAATTTCCCTATGGGACAATAAAGTTAAACTCAACTCAACTCAAAGTTTATTGTGGGTGCATCCCATAATACTCCATATTTTTCCACGGCGACCTTTGAACCTTATAACGATTTTTTTTAATTAATCTGTCAGCAACATGAGGAGCAGCTGTCTGGTTCAACCAGAGGAGACCATGACTACCCACTATATTTAATTGGTGGAAACACATTAATGTGCTGTGGAAACCAGGAGCGCTGGAACTATTATTAGGGGTGCTGCAAGGAAGGGACTCTCGGCGGTGCCCGCAAGGGCGGCGGTGAAGAAAATGTTACGTTTTTTGGACTTTTAGCCATATTTAGAGGAATATTTAATTTTAAATTAACATTAGGATTATACTGTTGTGATGTCATTATTCAGTATCTTCTCCTTTTCTCACTCACTTTCAAGTACAACAGACAGCAACACAGGCATAAACACTGAACTTATTATTAATATTATTATGGACAACCAGATTATGATGAAAATCAAAAACTTTTAAAGAGACAGCGTATGAAATAAGATTAGAGCTGGGAAGCGCAAACAGTTTTTTAATGCATTGTGTTGGTGTTTTAAACAGGACAGCCAAATCCAACAATTTAGAAAATTCCATCTATTGCCACCAGGCAAGAGATGCTGCCGCACCCTCCGCACCTACCTTCCCGTGCCCTCAAGACATGTGGCTACACATGACATTTTTCATTGAACATATTTCATAAAGTTGATTTTCTTCTAAAATTTTTTTTTTTTTTTTAGAAAAACACAAAAATACGCATTGCCAATTACGATCATGCCAATAATGAAGGTAAAGCACACCCTCCCGTGTAATATTGCATAATCAATGGTCACCCTTCAGCCAATCAGAATTGAGTGTTCACCCAGAGTCTGGGTCCCGGACCATGGTCACAGTACTGACTTTAGAAAATACTCTGAGTAAATGTAATGAGTTAATTCCAGTGTAGTTCTACAGTATTGTGTTTATACTGTATAAATCACAGTGACCTAGAGAACATCTGCTTATTCTGGGAATACCTTCTGCTCTGATTCTTATTATTATCCCCTATATTGTAAATGGCTCTAAAGTTTTCAAATTTGGCACACGCATACCCAGTAAGCCGATGTCCAAGCAGTTTTGTTGCATTTCAGCCACAGGGGTGTGCTATAACCTACAGCCGGTCACCCCGGCCGCCCCGTTTGACCTCTTGCCACTTTAATGGTTGTTGTTGTTGTTGTTGTTGTTGTTGTTGTGCTGTGATGTCACCAGGCTGTTCGAGACTCACCCGGAGTGTAAAGATGTCTTCTTCCTGTTCAGAGATGTGGAGGATCCAGAGACGCTGAAGAGAAGCCAGGAGCTCAGAGCGCATGGCCTGCGGTAACAGACACACATAGAAAGACCCACACACACAAACACATACTCCTGCCCATGTGCCGTTGAGCCAGGCAGTGGCAGTCAAACAAAATGCTAACTGGCTAATCAAGGCTAACGCTAGTTTCCTTACTGTTAGCATTTTGTGATCCTTGATCAAATAAATTTTTTTACAGTGCAGTTGTCTGCAGTCCTTTCTGCCGGAGGGAAGAACCCGTTCTCACTCCCAAACTCGTCAGGACCCCTTGGTGTCACTAACGCACTGGTACGCCATGGGACACCACCTTTTCCATAATTTTTTCAATACCACATTTGATCTTTTTCACTAACTTTTTCGTAATTCTTCGACGCCATGAGATAGCCAACAAAGTGTGTTACAGTTATGGTTCGGTAACTAAAAGAACTTACATTTAGAGAAATTGATAATGTAAATGTGGCCGAAACGGTTGAAATTTTGTTGGCTGTACTTTGAACACACTGGGAATCGAACCCCGGTCATCGGCATCGAAGGCAAACATATACGCGCCCATCCCCTACCCCGACCACAATGCCTTTAGTGGACACTTTTTATTTCATTGTCACACTCCCGTGGCATCGATTTCAGACGTGGGAGTTCTATAGAAGTCTATTAGACTACCCTGCACATTGTGGGAGTTCTATAGGAGTCTATTGGACTACCCTGCATGTTGTGGGAGTTCTATAGAAGTCTATTGGACTAGCCTGCATGTTGTGGGAGTTCTATAGAAGTATATTGGACTAGCCTGCATGTTGTGGGAGTTCTATAGAAGTATATTGGACTAGCCTGCATGTTGTGGGAGTTCTATAGAAGTATATTGGACTACCCTGCACGTTGTGGGAGTTTTATAGAAGTGTATCTATAGAAGTCTATTGGACTACCCTGCATGTTGTGGGAGTTCTATAGAAGTATATTGGAGTAACCTGCACGTTGTGGGAGTTCTATAGAAGTCTATTGGACTACCCTGCGCATTGTGGGAGTTCTATAGAAGTCTATTGGACTACCCTGCATGTTGTGGGAGTTCTATATTAGTTTATATATAGAAGTCTATTGGACTACCCTACATGTTGTGGGAGTTCTATATTAGTTTATATATAGAAGTCTATTGGACTACCCTGCATGTTGTGGGAGTTCTATAGAAGTCTATTGGACTACCCTGCATGTTGTGGGAGTTCTATAGAAGTCTATTGGACTACCCTGCATGTTGTGGGAGTTCTATAGAAGTCTATTGGACTACCCTGCACGTTGAAAAATTAGGACAAAGGGGTACCCAGTGTGCTAAAAAGTGACGCCAAGTGGTTCTGACCAAACTGGGAGAGAGAACGGGTTGGAGGGAACCACCAGCTCCAAACCTCTTGTTCTGATCTCTCTGATTCTGCAGCGTCATGTCTGTCATCGAGAAGACGGTAGCCAGGCTGGACCACATGGAGCGTCTGGACCAGCTGATCCTGGATCTGGGCCGGAGCCACTACCACTACAACGCACCGCCCACGTTCTACCGGGTGAGTCCACCGCACCGCCCACGTTCTACTGGATGAGTCCGCTCTGTGGACAGCAGGTAGCCTCTTTCAGGAGTGTGCTCCTCACAGTCCCTTATGATCGTTAGGAAAGGTGCTAACCTAAGTCTCAAGCAGTGGTCCAGGTTAAAACGCACGTCTTAAAAGTGTCGCAGAGAAATTTCAAAGGTACCTTCCATTGCAGAAGGGTCTTTGAAAGCTTGGCCATGCTACTGTATATGTTTAAATTATGTCTCTAAAGAAACTCCTCAACTTTCGATTTCCTTCCAGCCATCACAGCGCTCGCTATCACCCCTGCTGGTCGCTGGTCCCATACACTGAGTCTTACACCTCATGTGCATTGCTGCACCAGCAGGGGCCAATAGCGAGTGCTGTGATGGCTGGGCGCACCGGCACATCACCCCCATTCTCATCCAACTCCACTGGCTCCCTGTTCCATACAGAATTACCGGTAACTACAAAATCCTCCTGCTCACTTATAAAGCTCTCAACCACCAAGCACCCATCTACCTCTCTGACCTCCTGCACGACGACACCCCCTCCCGTTCCCTGCGCTCCTCCACTGCTGGTCTCCTCACTGTCCCTTCACACCGCCTCACTACCATGGGTGCAAGGGCCTTCAGCTGCACTGCCCCCAAGCTCTGGAATTCCCTACCCCCCCACATCCGACAGTCCGACACCATCACAACATTCAAATCCCACCTCAAAACCCACCTGTTCAAACTGGCCTACTCCCTGTAATTAATGTAACTTCTGCTTCTAATGTCACTCCTGCTGTAATTTGCCCTGTTTTTAATATGTATATGTTCTTATTACGTGAAACTGTTTTTATATGCACTGTAAGGCGACCTTGGGTGGTCTAAAAGGCGCCTCGAAATAAAATGTATTATTATTATTATTATTAGAAGAAGACACGGCTGCTATCTTACAATTTTTTGGGGGAAAAACAGCTTCAGGAGTTTCTTTAGAAACATAATTTAAACATATATTTGCATCACCGAGCTTTAAAAAACCAGACGTATAAGATCACAGACCCTTCTGCAATGGTCGTGACCTTTGAAATTTCTCTGCGACACTTCGACGAGTGTTTTAACCTGGCCCGCTGCTTGAGAATTGAGTTAGCTCCTCTCGTAACGATCGCACTAGCTTCATTAGATGCGCCTCCTACACAGTCCCTTATAAGGACTGTGTAGGAGGCGCATCTAATGAAGCTATTGCGATCGTCCCTTATACTGCGTACGAGGAGGCACATCCAGTGAAGCTAGTGACAACACAGTCCTGAAAGGGGCTAGACATCAGGGTTCTGCACGGCACCGGGAACAGTTCTTGAGGTTTGAACCGCAGAAGAACCCTTTTGAAAAACCCTTGAAGAATACCCAGAGAGGAAGGTTTAGGTGTCAAGCTATTCTGGTAAACAAGACAAGAGCAACAGGGAAGAAATATGAATGAAATGTTTCTGACTCTGAAGCTGCAGGTCCGTGAGTAAAGTCCAACATGCAACATCATAATGTGTCCAGGCCTCTCATCTACTCCGCTCTCCTCTGTTATTGTGTTTCTTCCCTCTCTATTCATTTATCAAACAGTCATAACAGTCTGGGAAGCTCATTCTTCCCTCTGGCTTAATTTGCAGTACGTGGGGGCGGAGTTTATGCGAGCCGTCCGGCCAATCCTGAAGGAGCGTTGGAGCGCAGAGGTGGAGGAAGCCTGGCAGGTAAACACATTCCACATCCGCCTGGCAACCGCCGGCTTATTGGTCCTTTGTACATCTGATCGTAACAAACTGCGGGTATGATACAAATACAGCCTTGAAAGTTAAAGTAATACACTTTTGGAGGCTGGAGTCCAGAATCTCTTTGTGGGGTCACACTGCCATCTAGTGGAAATAACCAAAGATCACACCAAACCATTTAACACACTGTGTAGTTTAACTCTAGGGTAGGCTATGGGCCTATACTGTATACCTGTGTATATCATGCACTACACTACTGTCCACCTGACACAGCATAGCAGATAGTAATTTAGGTCACATGCTTTTCACAATTATATCTGGCTTTGAACAGATTTTAGTTTGGTGTTTAGTTTCTCTTTAAAGTCATGTTTTAAGATGTATATAAAATACCCTACATTGAATAATAATTTGTGTCTGATGGTTTTTCCCACAACAAAAAGGTTCAATTATCTTGTTAAAATCCACAAGATGACTTCCCCTCCTTTTCCCTCATCTAAAAATCCAAAGCAACGAATCAGCGTTATCGAGAACATAATATAGCCAATCACAGCATACAACACCGGCTTTCAATACATTCTCACTCCCAAGTCCCAACTCATGACAAAGTGATGACAAGGAATCCTAACAGATCTATATGACGAGTTTGGAGTGAGAATGTATTAGGGCTTTAATTACTGAATACTGGACAGGGATTGGCTCCAGTATCCGTGAATTCATGAATCATGCTAATTGAAAACCCGCCCTTTTCACTGAGCTCAGAGAAACTTTCCACTTTCAACAGATAATTGTGGATACAGCCTTCTTGTATCAAACTCTGCACAGACACCATTTTGCACCATGAAGGTCAGACATCCAACTGAAGGAACAAGGAACTATATATTTTTTTTTACTTAGGGGGTCTTTAACTCATTCACCGCCAAAGACGTCTTTGACGTGTTATCAGCAATGGCCTTCCCCGCCAAGGACGTGTTTGACGTGTTTTTGTTTTTATTGGTGCAGCGCCTGCAGCAAACACTTGCCCAGCCTGTCACACAGACACAGGTCCCTGCCTTCAAAGGGTAGCCGACAGCACGCGATCAAACACATACCGCAGCTGTTGTTTTGAAATTGAGCGAGAGGAAAAGCAGCAAAACGGGTAACGCTTCCTTGTGCAGACAGGAGAAACTACATTGAAACGCCCTCGGCGCGCTGCACGAGCTGGAGTCGCCTTCCTCTGTGCCAGCCATGAGAAAACGGGAGAAAGTAATCAAGAGATGTGTTTGATCATCGGAGGAATGAGGAAATGATCGATCAGTTTGCGAGGGCGGTGAGGACGTGTTGAATAGCCGGAAAACGGGAACGATCAAATAGCAGAGTTGATATGACAGGGACGAGGACGAGGACCAGAACAAATCAAAAATAAACACAGGAACAGCTAGGCAGCAGCGGGCAGAAGGCACTCACAGCAGCCCGCTGTCCTTCTCAAGAGCTCTTCAGTTGGTTCATGAAATCGCTGGGCTGCGTGCCCTCCAGTGTTGCTCCTGGCCAATCCCAGCGCCACAGGGCGTGGTTATTGCTTATCCTATGTTGGGTTAGAAATCTAAAAGGGGGATCGTGTGTGTGTGTGTGTGTGTGTGTGTGTGTGTGTGTGTGTCTGTCTGTCTGTCTGTCTGTCTGTCTGTCTGTCTGTCTGTCTGTCTGTCTGTCTGTCGGTGTGTCTGTCTGTCTGTCTGTCTGTCTGCACACTCACACCGAGTAAACTGTATTGTTGAATGTAAAAAAAAAGCACTTCATGTGTGTATATATATATATATATATTTTTTTTTTTTTGTCATTTGTGTCCTAACGAATAATATTTACATGTCTGATGTCAATACAGTTCAAAATAAAAGAATTGAGAGTGAGTTATGCCTGAGATTGTGCCCTTTTACAAAAATGCTTTTTTCTCCCTTTTCTCTTCACAGACAGGCTTTTTTGGTGAACATGGGGTGTATAAAAAGGGTTATAAGTAGAGTACAGAACATGCTAAAAGCTAACTTTCTTTTTGGGGATGAAAGTAGAGACTTAGATCTTCATTTCGAGGTATTGGACATCACTGTAGTCCTAGTACAGAATTTACTGTGGGTCTTGAAAGATGACCAAACATTATGGAAATACTTGGCCTGTGCCAAAAATGCCAGTCAGATATTGGCAGTGAATGAGTTAAAGGAGAATTACAGTATTTTTCAACCTGCACCCAATTTTCATATTAGTTGCAGTAGGCCAGGGCATGCGGGAAAAGGGGCTGCCAACTGAAGCGATCTTGGTCAATACTGCACCAATTTCAAAGATTTCTGGTCACATTTTAGTTATAAAAAAAAATATATATATATATATCGTTCAGGTTGAAAAATACTGGAATTCTCCTTTAAGATGCGTTCTGCTCAACAGGTCTGACTCATTATGTGCTGCTGCTCAGTCAGGTCTGACAAAATCTCATGTGATCTCCTCTGACCCAGCAGAGCCTGTTCCTGTACATCTTCAGCATCATGGAGCGAGGCTTCCTGGAGGAGGAGAGGAACCAGGGGAACAACATGGCCGCCGGCAACGGAAACAAGAAGCTCGACACTATCTGAGAGACTTCAGTTTCTCACACCAGTCCTTCAGTCACACTCAGTGGACGTCTGATTAGATCGCCTTTTTATTTCAAAGCTGTAATGTGCCAGAGCCTTTATTTTTATTTCTTTATTTTGTGCTGTGGTATTTCTGCACTGAACGTCGCACATGAGCTGTCCATCAAACAGTGTGGGCGGAGCTTGCATTTTCCTGTTGATGAAGTTGTACTTCGTATACCTAGTCATGGAAAAGCCCAGAATCTATATAACACAAGACCTATTTTTCCCTTACTCTCTCCAGTTTCAGTTTCACATGTTTCCTCTGAAGTCGCCACCACAATGTGCGCGCAACTGCAGTGACGTAACCCTGTGACGTCCACACCAAATTGGTCTATATATACATTAAAGTCTAGATCCCAAAGAGTGAGAAGCTCTGAGGAACACCACTCCAAAGCTTTGCCTTGGTGGTTCAAACCTCTGGACAGCCATGCCACAGTCTGGATGGTTGTGGGTTCGAGTGAAAGCTTGAAGTTTGAAGGACAACTTCCCAAGTGAAGACTGAAAAGCTCTGACAGAAACAGTTTGCCTTTGTAAGACTCAGTGGCTCACAGAGTTTGGCAGTTGAATGGGAGTTTTGAAGTTGTGCGTTCGAGCATCAGTCAGTCAGAGTTTTGAAAGTGGACACCCAGTTAAAAGACTGAAAACCTGTGCGAAAAACTTCACTTAAAAGGTGTGCCCCAGTGGCTCAGAGAGTTGCATTGCTGCCCGGCAGGTTTGAGCCTCAGTCAGTTTGGAGGTCGGGGGTTGGAGCCTCAGTCAGTTTGGAGGTCGTGGGTTCGAGCCTCAGTCGGCTTTGAGGTCGGGGGTTCGAGCCGGAGCCTCAGTCAATTTTGAACAGCGGCAGCCAGAGGAAAGAGTGAAAAGCACTCAGAGAAGAGCTGTGAGTGTGAAGGAGAGCTGGCGGTGCGATGGAATTGTCGACCACATAGCGATGCGGGAGCCAGCAGGTGGCCGGTTCGATTCCCGGAAGAAGCGAGTCTGAGCCAGTAGAATGCATGAAATCAGTTTATTACAAATGATATGGCCGTACAAAGAAATCCTGTTGATGATAAACACGTGAGCATCCCCATGTCTGTAAATCAAAGTCATTTCATTTCAACACAATAAATAATTCAGGAAGGACAATTTCCATTAAAAACAACACGTGGACCACTGTAGGGCCGTCATATGCTCAAATCCATTAAAAAAGGGGTTGGATAACAGTTACATAGCTTTGTAAATATTGACAGTTACACAGCTTTGTAAATATTGGTTTGGTTTGCGGTCAATTTTCTCGTCTATTCAGCCGGTTCCTACAGCTTGTCTGGATTAGGGCTGGGACAGACTGAGCGTGAGCAGCGCGTGCGCGTGGTGGAACCTGTGGCTTTTCATTTCGGTGACCCTCTTAGCAGGATCAGGCGCCGGTCCAGACCTAGCCCCTAGCTTACTTCCTGTTGGCCCCTAGCTTACTTCCTGTTGGCCCCTAGCTTACTTCCTGTTGGCCCCTAGCTTACTTCCTGTTGCAGTGTTTGCTAACACAATAGCTGACAGGAAATGAGCTAGGGTTTAAATTAAGCAATAAGCCCCAAGAGGCCATGATTTACTGCGATTTTACAACAGCTAAGAGGTGTTTATGACACGACGCGTCATGGCCTCACACAATTCCACGAAAACAGTCTCTTTTACTGCGGGACGCGCGGTTTCCAGCAAAAATACACAGCAGTGGCCCGGTTGAGTTTTGGCTGCTTCTGGTCTGACATCATGATATGGAACAACAATTTTCTCAGTCGAAAGAGCGATTAGCCAATCCGTGCCGAGGGGGACTAACGATCAGCCAATCAGTGTCAATAAACAGCGCAACGGGCGGGTCCAACGCTGTTGTCAAGTGCGCCAGACCGAACAACAATAGCGGCCGCCATTGACGAGATAGACGCTGCTATCGAGGCTGTTCTAAATCGATTAAAAGTACCACTTACTTTGAAATTCAAACAGCACTCTGCTTTGAAGGCATTTATTCAAAGGGGAGGTGTTTATTGCGTTGGTCTCTAGTGATTGGTTAGGGACAATGGAATTCCCCCGGGGGATTCCCCTCATGAAATGGGTTAGAGTGGAGGTGATGTCAGACTGAAGATGGAAGTGGGGTGTAACGAGTTGACAGCTCCGCAGCAGCAACGATGTTTGTGGGGAGCGAGTCGCTGCAGTTCAGCCAGGTAGCCGTCACACACAGGTAGAGTCTGAGGAGGTACCTTCCAGCTGTCTACTCTTGCTGGGAACCGCGCGCCTCATGTGGTAAAAATAGGCGAGACCCCGACTCTCTAGCCTGGTTGAAACCATCCTGATAACGTGACCTCGCATCCTGTTTCGCCCACCCAGTGATTTCAGTGGGCGGGAGTACTTGCCTCGACAGACAACTCCTTCAGCCAATCAGCGTTGCCAAATCCACTCTGAAGAACAGTGAAAATTTCTTTTTCATCAAGAAACTCCGCTGGTGCCTACTCTTGTTCTTGTTTAATTGTTGTTATTGAGCCTATTTCTGCAATAACTGCACTTACGGCTCTAACCTGCTAACATGGACGCCAACATGAAAACCAACAGGTTCCGTGCACACGCGCTGCTCACACAGCCGTTAGTCACAATGCATTGCAACGAAACCAAGGAAAACATAGATTGCAAATGGCCCAAATGACCAATCACCTTTAGCAGCAGCAGCAGGTACATCATCACAGCATCAGCCAATCAGGTGTCTGTTCTGGGCAGCAGGTACATCATCACAGCATCAACCAATCAGGTGTCTGTTCTGGGCAGCAGGTACATCATGACAGCATCAGCCAATCAGGTGTCTGTTCTGGGCAGGCGATCAATAAATCAGTACATTGTCAATGGCTGCAGAAACACAAAACACCATGGCACCATCGATGACTGCTAAAATAAAGTAACCGGTTGCATTTTACGTAGAACTCAGTAGACTGTGTTTCTCAAATGGAGAAAAAAAAAAAAAATACAGAGCCTCAGCCGCTCCAGGGAAGAACATGAACGTTAGCTACACATGCGCGCACACACACGCGCACGCGCACACACACACACACGTACGTACGTACGCACACACACACACAAGCACGCGTACACACACACAGACTCAGACTGTGCACCCTCCAGCAGAGCATTTCACTGAAGAAGTCTGCTTCATTGGATGAAAACAGGTGTAACAAACAAACAGCTGGTAAACCTACATGATGATAAACAATGAAGATGGTGTTTCCTAACAGATATTAAAGGGTTTGCTGTGAAGCTGACGACGACACACAGACAGGATTTTAGAGAAGATTGGGGAAAAAACTTTTTGACTAAAAATACTGAAGACTCCGAGTCTGAAATCATCCAAGCTTGATCAGAGCGCAGGCAAAGTTCCAACATCAACCAATCAGAAAGAAGAAAATTGGTCAGTTGACTGCTACTGTACTAACAGTAAACACATTAGGAAATAATAGCTGTGACTCATGTTCTATAACATTGAAGCTAGCAGCTACTGTAGCTCAGGGATTCCCAACCTTTGTTGGCTTGTGACCCCATTTTGACGTCACAAATCTATGGACCCCAGACATTCAAAATGCGGTACATCGGTAATATCATCAGTGATGTCTCATGTATTGTATGCTGACTTTTTTCCTCATAATTCTGACATTAAAATCAGAATGCTGTCGCCCCCACCCCTCAGAATTCTGACACTAAGCTCAGAATTCTAACTTTATTTTCCGAATTCATTCTCAGAATCCTGACTTAAACTCAGCACTCAAATACATTTTTCACACGTGGCCCTAATCCTTTTAAATTGTGTGTGATGTGAAAATACTAATACTAATAATAGTAATAAATAAATAAATAAATAAATAAATAAATACAAATTAAATGTCAGGTGACCCCACTTGGGATCGCAACCCCATGGTTGGGAACCTCTTAGCTAGCTGCTGCTGGATGCCAGTACAACTGATGATTACAAAACATTATGAAATTGCAGTGGATAATTTTTTTAAATAACATTGTCATTGCCTTTGGCATGTTTGCATGTACTGTATGAGGCTCTATTGGTTATATACACTAGAAGGCCTTACAATGCCACCCACCACCGCTGGTATATAATCCACTTCAGACTGTGTTGGTCAGACCCTGATGAAGACCTACAGTAGAGTGAACACACATTTACAATATTATTTCAATTGAAGATGGAGTGCCTTCGTTTATGGGTGTTTATGCACCTAAAGATTTAGTTTTTTGTCAAATGGCCCATTGCCCAGTTGCTCATACTCATTGCCGGCGAATCGGCGATTTTACCTCCAAATTTTCCATAAAAAAAATTGCCTGTGTGTCATCAGCTTAAGACATGAGCAAGAAACACACCTGGCAAAACAGACAAAAGAAATATGTAGGCTGCTTGTCGAACCTGTGAGCTTCACAGCCTCACCTGGACAGGTGAGCTTCACAGCCTCACCTGGACAGGTGAGCTTCAGTTACAACATGAACCTTTGAGCTTCACAGCCTCACCTGGACAGGTGAGCTTCAGTTACAACATGAACCTGAAAGTTCACAGAGCAAACGCCCACTGGGCCACAGACACATCACATCTCCATCACACAGGCCAGCTTTCCCCAGAGCGTCTTCACACAAAGTTCAACTCCTTTTAGGGATGCACCATGATATCAGCACGTCATCAATATCCACCCATAAAGGCTTTCAAATGAAATATCAGCATCAATATTTCTGCTGATATGACAAATCAAATGACGCCTTAATTATGCCCTTTATTTAGCTCGTTTTCTTATTTGAATGTGTTCATTTCGAAAAGCATTGTATTTATGTCACTGAACCTTCATGATAATTGTGGGCATAATAATGTGTTTATTCCACTACAGGAGAGACTTGATGTTCTCTGAAACTAGGTGGGGGAAAATGTGCATATCGGTATCGGCAATCAGCCAATAGAGTTGGAAAATATCAGATTAACTAATATGATGGTGCATCCCTAACTTCTTTCCATTCATTTACATTTAGAGGTTTTTGGGGATCACACAGAAGGTTGCTGCCAGTCTGATCAGACCCGGAAATAAAGTCCACAAAGACAACAAGTACTGCAACAGCAGACGGACCAAAAACGCACTGACTTCAACATGCCAGTGTTCCAAACAGACAGCAGACGGACCAGAAACACACTGACTTCAACATGCCAGCGTTCCAAACAGCAGATTGTCTTTGTTGCTCTTGGGTTTCATTCATCCTGATTCAGAAAGCCTACATGTAGAAGGACCCGGCCGCAGTTTGTGCCGAGTCGGCCGTTTGCTTTCACGCACGTTAAGCTGCTTTCTTTGAGGTGGACAGACCTTTTCACTGACAGGCTGACTCTCTGCACACACAACACTCCGCTACAGCCAATCTGAAGCCAATTCACAGTATCTATAGAGGGCCAAAGGCACGCCCTCTTCCAGGTTCGGCATGGGACCCAAGAGATTTCATTCCCCATTCATTTTCCCATAGACGTTTCATTAAATCCTTATAAAAAGAGTTATACTTGGTCAAACCAAGAGATTCAGCTAGCCTATATTCAGAATCAGGGGAGACCACAGAACATTTCACTCAGATGACAAAAAAAGAAACAAACACGTTTTAGTCTGAGTGAGATGTTCCACGGACTCCCGTGATTCTGAATATAGCTGAATTGCTTGGTTTGACCAAGTAAAAGTATTTTTACAAGGATTTTACAAAAGGTCTATGGAAAAAGGAATGGGGAATGAAATACCTTAGGCCCCATGCTGAACCCGGAAGAGGGCGTGACTTGGGCAGTCTAACGCACAAACGCAGCCAAATGAGAGAAGAAGAAGCGTGACCGTCGGTTCAGTCCGAGGAGAGCTCCGGCAGCTCGAGAACATTCAAATAAGGAAATATAACGTTACATCTTCTTTTTCTTTTTTTTTTACAAGACAAAATACAGACAATCGTTTTCAGTGTAGATGCTGCTTCTAAGATAGCAACCGACCTCTGGTTATAAATACAGACAGAAAAAATTGGGCATAAGACGACCTTCGCAAAGACACAATCTATCATCTGTTCAAAAGCAACGCAACAACAGATTATAAAAGCACAAGACTTCATCAATATTATTTTGTACATGATCCACTTACGACTGTGGTGTGAGCAGCTCGTTGCAGCTTCTTCTTGTTTTTGTTTTTTTATAGCTTTGCCTAAATCTTGATGAGCTTGTGCGATGTGGAAGCAGTTCTAAATAAATAGTGGTTCTCAGGTATATTGTTGCCACTCAAAATGCAAGTTGACTATTGACTGATCCATAAGTTTACTATTGATCGATCCATAAGTTTACTATTGATCGATCCATAAGTTTACTTTTGACTGATCCATAAGTTTACTATTGATTGATCCATAGGAGACGGATGACAGCATTGTTCAGACAGTGGCTGTGTGCGCCAGCAGCCCGAGGTTGTTTCGTACGAACGGAGAAAGATGTCTACATGTTTGGACTTTGGGGTGACATCACTAATCAGCAACAATATGCCCCACCTATCGCTGCAACACTATAGAGAGCCAAAGTGAACGTCACTTCCTGCTTCAGCATGGTACCAGAGATTTTCATCCGCCATTTATTTTCCCATAGACATTTCGTAAAATGGTTATAAAGATATTTTTACTTGTTCAAACCAAACGGTTCAGCTATATTTCGAAACAGGAGAGACCACAGAACATTTCAATTGGACCAAAACTAAACAAAAACAAAACAAAAAAAACATCGAAAAAATATTTTCTTTAAATCCTTTTTTTTTTTGCCTACGTGAAATCTCTATGGGAAAATAAATGGCGGATGGAAATCTCTGGTATCATGCTGAAGCAAGAAGTGACGTTCACTTTGGCTCTCTATAGGTGCTGCAACACTTTGCAGAAGCGCTGTAAATACCATCGCAAGCAGTCTGCTTACCGCCATGTTGGAAGACCACTGACATAGAGACACTGCATGAAATAGGCCACGGCCATCACGGGGGAAAGCTCTCCATTCACTTCAATACACCAGCGTCATTTTCCTTGAATTAAACACAGCTGTTGTGTGGTGGGCTGCGCAGACAACAAATGTAAAAAATCTCCAATTAAATTTTTTTCGTACTCCCGAGCAAAACAAGGAAGCCATTGAGAAGAAAAATGTGGATCTTGCTGTCAAGGAAGTAAGTTGGAGTCTTCCGTATATATGATCTTTGTGTGCAACACGTGACATAGGAGAACGCCAGGATTGGGGAGGGAGTTTTTGTTTCCCCCCGTTTTGGGTGTGGTTTCTGAATGACGCGCTCCACAGTGTCTCTATGGGGGAAGATGGCTCAGAGAAACTTTATAAGAGTCAATATAAGTGACTTTATGGCCCATCAGCCTCTTACACTCTTTAAAATAAAGTGTTGTGTGGTTAGAGTTACAAAAGAAAGTTTGAGTAAAAGTTAGGGAAGCGACGTTACAGTCAAGCCAATAGCCTCTGGTTAGCTAACCGCTGCAAGCTAGGCTCGGTAACGCTAGGTAAACCAGCAGCTTCTTTTGCGTTGCTAAGCAACAAAATCAGTAGATGATTGTGTATTCAGAAATGTTTTTATCTAAAGCTGACATTTGGTGTTGAGTCTTACTTGGATACAGGCTGATCTGAGCACAGTTAAAATGCAAATACATTCTCTGAGCATGAAAATGTGCTTTCCCACCACCATGTTGAGACTGACGTTCAAATAGCAAAGAGTAAAGATCACCGGACTTGAACGTCTATAAAACTACTCTATGAAATGGATTTCATCATTGTGGGAGTGTAGCTAGATTACAATCAGTAATCAGTGGAGGGTAACGCAAGTAAACGCAGTTTACCCACCTCTTTGAAATGAGACAAGAGTTTATTCACATCAACTGTATACTCAGATCAATTGTATCGATCAATGATTTCACCATTGAAATCAGCGTGACTTGTAGACATACATGTTAGCTCGCTACATAGTATTTCAGTCACTCAGTGGAGTTTTGAGAAATCGTTACATGACGTGAAAAGGTAAAAAACCCAACTACGTGCAGACTTTCGGGGATGTAGTACATGTCCCAACTCTAGGTGGACTTGCCAAAAATGCTCATAAACAGCTTAAATGTGGGGAAATGGAAAGGTCAGCTCCGTCAGTCCAATGCTCCTAATACAGTTTCAGATTGATTGGCCATCCCGCTGGGGAGGAAAATGGATGCAGACAGATGGATGGAGGGACGGAGGGAGAGACAGACAGACAAAGTTTTCCTCATTCTGCAGGACGACTTCTGCTGTGCTGTTTTTCTGGCCTTATTGGAACATCTAACCACATAACACAAGTTGAGCGTGATGTTTGCAGTGTTGAGAGCTAATGGGACGAGCTGCGGCTGCATTCACATCGCAGGTCTTCCAACATGGGGGGGTGTAACTGGGGGCCTTAGGATGCTTCTGCAAAGCCTTTCGTGGTGCTACAGCTATATTATATAGCAGGAAGGTGTGGTTACACACGCATGTGTGAATGCGCAGTCACTATCCACAGGTGCTACGGTGGCCTGCTCAGGCCAAACCGGGCCCGTGGGGTCCGAGGCCATCTCTTGGTGCTTTCATCATTGGCGTGAGTGGGTGGGTGGGAAGACAGGGCTTGGAGGCGGGTCATTGGCGTGAGTGGTGGGGCGGGGCACCGCGGGTCTTGGAGGCGGGTTTCTTCTCCCTCGATGAAGGCCGAGTCTGGCTGAGAGACGAAGCTGCCGCCGCTGCCGCGGCTCCGGTCTGGATACTGCCACCCGGCTCCACGATGGTGTTTATAACTACGGCAAGAGCAAAACGACATTAAGATACAGCCTGCAGGCAAACTACTGAACTACTGCAGGTTGTAGGCCTATACCGTATTACCTCTAATATTGGCCCGGGCCTTTATTTAGTTCAACTGCAGAGGCCTTTATTGGAAGCAGGCTTATATTAGAGAGCTCATTTCTAGCGGGCCTCACTTGTAGCGTGTCTTGCATGCTTTGCGTGTTCGCCTGTAGCTCCCATCAACTGTGAAGCATGCGATGCGCAGTTGAGCAATTGTGCGCCGCGAGCCGAACCCTCACCTTAGTATTGTCATATTTTAATACCAAGGCATCTTGTTTTCTCATCTGCTTCTGTTGGGGTTTGTTAGCTAGCTGGTTTTTTGTTACTGCAATGCAGTAATTGACGTTGGCATTATGGTAATTGACAACGGTATGCTCCAGAGACTTTCAGTCACTGTCACTTGTCCCATTATGGTACTTCAAATGTAGCTACTTACAACTTGTAGCAAGCATGATGATTTTCTCATATCATATGAAACTAGAAGACCTAGGAAATCAATTGGTACCAACCAGGTCAATCTAGCATGTTGGGAAGGAGGCTGAATAATGCTCCAAAGTTAGGCAACATTTTGGCAAGAGAAAAATTGGCATGGCCATTTTGAAAGGGGTCCCTTCGCCTCTCACCGTAAGATAGATATCTGAATGAGAATGGGTTCTATGGGTAGGGTTAGGGTTGCACACCTTGAGTTGCATGGCCCACGGTCCTCCATCCAGATACATTTTTGGACCTTCATAGTTCATAGTTTTTATCATCACAACTGTGTTTTTATTTAGTTAACATCTAGTTTTCATTTTTCATCAGTGAAAATAGGTCATTGACGTTGACGAACATCATTTTTCGTCATAGTTTTTTGTCAACAAAATTAACACTGATTTCCACCAAACTGCATGTACCTTCCAGTTGCCTCTGGACTCTCCTCAGCTCTTTCAGAATGGAGGTAATTTCCTGTGACGTGAAACAGAAAACAGGAGAAGATGTTTGATCTCCACACAGATCCTGGGAAGCTCTTTGGGATCATGAGAGTAAACTTTAAGTCGGACCTTATTGGAGGTTTTAAGAATGGGGACCTCGTTCTCAGCGTTGATCTTGGCCTCTATCTCCTCCCAGACCTCGGCCTTGTTGTGGAACAGAACCCTGAGAATGGAGATGTGACCACATTAAAGTATTAGTAAGGTGATGAGGTATGGACAATGAATAAATAAATGGACCTTATTCACACGCCGGCCATTTTGAATACCTGAGGTAGGAATGTAGGAAACTAACGTCGCTCATTAGTCGGACACTTTTGATGCTATTTTCCTAAGTCGGACAAAATCAGTTACTGTTATGAACAGCCATGTCACGTTTCCAGCTAGTTTAATGGTGGTAAAAGTAAAGCATACCTTCTTACCTTTCTAGCCGTATATCGTTTTAATCATTTACTTTGTTTTCACCAGAGTTGGGAAAAGGAAGCTATCGCCGGTCATAGCATCACGCTAGGCCGGACACTCGGACACTCTAGCTCCATGCTAACATAAATAATGCAGTTAAGGCATTAACGATCGATTGTCAAGCATCGCCCATGCCCGTTTTATGGCTTTCTCTCATTAAAGTCACTTTCCTAAACTATTTGGCCATTTAAACGGCCATGTATTCAAATGGAATTCAATGTGTAAATTCTTAGGCGTGTCTAGATTACTAGCTGGCGTGACCGTAAAATACGTCAGAGTGGATCTGTCAGACTCGGGGCCATAGTGTCCGACTCAGAACACAGTCCCGCTGCCTGGAAGAGCAAGTCCAGCTAAACAGTCCTGTGTGGAAACATCATCATTTCAAAATATCCTTAAGAATCCACACATTTACATTTTAATATATTCGGTCCATTATCACTAGCAACCAGAGTCGAGCCTCGGTAACTAGCTAGCTTATTAACTCGCCAAGTAACTTCCATGCTAAATTTAAAAGAGTCATGGGGTTGTTGATCTCTAGATTGCTAGCCTAGCTAATTTGGTAACCGTTTTAAGCCACACTAACTGTACCCGGAAGATTGTCATACGTAGCATTACTTTCCTCCAGGTAGAGTTTCCCACCCCAACGTTCAAAATGGCCACCGTGTTAATCAGGTCAGTTCACTGGGTCCTACTGTGAGCTTCAACAGCTTCCTTACTTCATTTTCTCGGCCAGTTGTTCGGTGTTTTCCCGGATGGCCTGGGAGAGCTGAGACACGGGGTTCAGCATCAGGTTGTCCAGAATGACCTGAAACAGTTTCACGATGAAAAACATGATTTTAACCTTAGAGCTGGAGCCTGGAGCACCACGTCACCTCAACATTCACACCAAACAGCAACAGGTTCTCCTATTTCCCAGCACACCAAAACTAACTGCAGCAGTTGCAGTCTTGTTTAGTTTCCCTCAGGGTTTGGATCAGGCTACGTTCACACTGCACGCCTTCATGCTCATTTCACAATTGCAACTATTTTTTTTAAATCCTTTTCTAGGACATATCCCACACATCCCAAACCAATACTGTATGAAGTGACAGCGATGTGCAGAGTAAAGCCCAATGTCCACCAGATGCGGTAACGCTGCAGGAATAGACTCTTGCCCATGTTAATAGATGGGTTCAGCAAAAATATGCACCTGTTCTATTTTTGTCGGCTCCGCATGTGTTGGACAAGATTACATGGGCGTGGGTCTGTTCAGGCAGCTGTAAGGAACCCTACCGCAGCTAGTGGACATATAGGCATTAAGAATAACAAAGGACGTCTGGTTTTATACCTACACCTCTCCTGCTCCACACAGGCTAGTCTTCGATGACATGGAAGGGACTCCGATATGAGCTGTTGCTCTTTGGGGTCTGGTAATTCTTTGTGCGTCGGCAGAAAGGCTACCAGAGAGAAACATACGGCCCGGGACATATGCCACCACGCTCCTTTTGTGCCAAAATGATGGTATTTGTTTTACGCGAACGATGTAAGATTAACTTATTCTCACGGCAACGCTGTCAAACTGACCGTTCAAATAGAAACGTGTCGGTTCCCATTTTATTTTCATCCAGAAAAATGTGACTCATTGCAGCATTTTGCTGTTCACACTGATTAGAAAAGATCAGATCTCAGTCACATGTGTTCACACTGATTAGAAAAGATCAGATCTCAGTCACATGTG
This sequence comes from Poromitra crassiceps, assembly GCF_964638095.1. Lineage (NCBI taxonomy): Eukaryota > Metazoa > Chordata > Actinopteri > Beryciformes > Melamphaidae > Poromitra > Poromitra crassiceps. The sequence continues at coordinate 23,201,965 of NC_139630.1, forward strand.
TTCACACTGATTAGAAAAGATCAGATCTCAGTCACATGTGTTCACACTAGGGCTGCATGATTTATCGTATTTTCATCGTCATCGCGATATGAAAATGCGCGATGAACACATCGCAAAAGTCACGTGTTATCGCAAAAAAAATTTTTTTTTACAGTGCACCTGAACGCAACATGCAAGATACCGGCTGAATAAGTGTCCAAATGTTCATGTCATTCTGGCCAATACTCCACTTCTGTTATAACATTTGAGTCTGGAATATGGGATATCTTTCAATAATCGTTATGACTAAAAGGCTAAAAGTAATCTCATGTGTAAGAAATGACTGTTCTACATTGAAGTAAAAATGTAAATAATTAACTTATTGGTTTTGGATTTTTTTTTAGCTTCAAGAGTGCATTTTTGTTCGTATGACCCTCAACACAGGCTTTGAGAATCCCGTGCCACTTACTGATACGTATGCTTAAATTAACACACTCGTATTGCTGCTCCCTGTTACCGTCAAGGAGGAGATACAGCACCCCCAAAACACGCGCCAACAGACTAAGGAATAGCTTACTTCCTTAGGCCACAATATTCAACATTCAACAATATAACACACACAATACACTCACAACGCGCACAAACACACCTGCACGCACAAACACACCTACACGCACAAACACACACACACACACACACACACACACACACAATACCTTGCTGAGTGCAATAATTCTGTCATATTGTTGTATTGCCATTTGCACATTGCCGCTGCACAACTTGCCTTGACTGCACCTTCTAACGACAAACTGTGCTATTTTATTATTATTATATTTTATCTATACGCTATTGTATTTTTCCACCTTTTGCCTTATCTACGTACTTTATATATATCTACTTGTTTACTTGATTATGTACCTACTGTACTTGCACTATGTCCTGTAATGGAGCCCCCTAGGATAAGGATTTCACTACTTGCATACTTGTACAACGAAGTGACAATAAATCTCTTGAATCTTGGCTTCACACTCGGCGGGTGTGTTGCTGCGACCGGAGGATGTGTCGAGGCAGTGTTGGATTTGGTGCAATTTGGACTCGCGCCACATTCAATATTGAAAAACTTTGAACAAACACGTGAACAGCGCTCTGTGCAGCGGCGGGGGACGAACAGGCACTGCACAGAAACAAAACGAGTTGAATTCACGTTAACACTTTTACTCACGATTGGGGTGAAAGTAGGAAAGAATGTGGAGTTTCCTCTTTCTCCACATTTTCACAAGCTGTGCTTGTCGTTTGAATGTGCGTTTGTGTAAAGTCGCCCGGTGACCCGGTTGAGTGGAGTTCGCCGTGTTTTAAGCACTGTGATTGGCCCGAGGTCCAAACACCGCCCAGCCGGGAAACTAGAGGGCATCTCACGAAGGGACACCTCAGTTAAGCGTTCCTGAGTGCGTCCCAAGATGCCCTCGGCTGTGTGCCGTGGGACAAAAATCAGAGTTGAAGTTGCAATGTGAACATAGCCTCAAGGGGACAAGGACAGTGACCTCTTCGCGGTTCCACGGACGGCGTTGCTTAGAACTGGGATCTGGCTCATTCATGTTAGCGTCCAGGTCCAAGACAGCGGCAGAACCTGGTGGGACCTTCTGGTAGTTTAAACTGGCCTCAGGAATGTGTTGGACCAGCTGGAAAGAGAGTAGAGTCAGTTCACGGTCCAACCATGACTGAGAGACACTTTCCCAGAGGGAATCGATAGTGGCTGGATACTCAGTGAACCAGTGAACAGCTGGCCGGTGAAAGCCGTGCTTTGTGAACGCATGCACCCAAGTCAGCATGCAGTTGCGATGGTGGAGAGCAGACTGTATGCAGTGAATTTTAGTATTGCTGGGATACAGACTGTATGCAGTGAATTTTAGTATTGCTGGGATACAGACTGTATGCAGTGAATTTTAGTATTGCTGGGGATACAGCCGGTAACCGACAACAGTGAGACATGGGGAGGTGCAGAGTATTATTAGCCTGCTTCAAAACATCCTGATCATCACGTGACCTCACATCCTGTTTCGCTCTACGTATCAGTCTGGACTTCCAACCACCCACAGCAATTTCAGTGGGCGGGAGTATTTGCCTTGACAGACAACTCCTTCAGCCAATCAGTGTCACCAAATCCACTCTGAAGAAGGTCAAAAACTTGTTTTCCGCCAAGAAACTCCGCTGGTGCATACTCCTGTTCTTGTTGAATTGTTGTTATTGTTATCTATTTCTGCAATAACTGCACTTATGGATGTGTTTACTCTACTAACGTTAACGTCACTGCTCGTTGCTTCGGGAGACGCCATTGCTGTTTTGCCAGCGCCGTCCCTGATTGCCCGGTTACGTTGTCAACTATGTCCCCGATTGGCCCGTGGACTTTGTCATTTCTGGGGGCGGGCTGGAGGCCAGACTGATCCGTAGAACGAAACAGAACGTGAGTTCACGTGTCACGTGATCAAGAAGGTTTGCCAGGCCAGAGGATTACACTGCTCACCATGAACTGTCCAAAAACCAGTGACACCAGTTCATTCATTCAATTAGGCAAATGTGAAAAATCAAAGAACAATCCAACACCAGTGAAGAGGGAGTGTTAGGATCAGTAATGAGAGGGGGTGGGATATGGTGGAGGACAGGAACCAATCAGAGGACAGAGAGAGAGCGATGAGTCAGAGGTAGACACCTGAGATGGCCGAACCCCCCGAAAGTATGGATATGGCCTCTGTGCAGCGGGACAGAGAAATGCTCATGAGAATCCAAAGCATGACATTCAACCTGCAACCAGGAAGTCTTCTGTAGGAACATGGACTTACTTTGGTGTCTTTATCATGCGATCAAACACAATAGGTTTGAGAGCAAAACCTTCCAGACTGCAATCATACATGTTTTATTGCAAGTAAAATACATTTGTGATTAATAATGTATTAATGCGAACCAAATTTATTTATATATATTTTTTGCAAATCAAAAAGTTTTGTTTGTGAATCCAAAACTTCTGTTTGGTGCTGCGCTGAAACTCGTGGGCGGGACCTATGCTGAAAGATGTAAGACACATCTCTATTGGCCAGTCTGGATCGGAGTGACAGCTTGACAATATCCCGTTTGCAGAAGACAGAAAATCACTGCACAGGTATGTTTACACATAACTTCTGTTTTAGTAATAGCAAGAATGTTAATGTTTTTGATTAGCATGAATACATTTTAATTTAAATGTATTTGACTTTTCTATTAAACTATTCTGTTTGATTGCATGGTAAAGACACAAAAGTTACTCCGGATTGGAACTACAGTAGGAATAATATGAATCTGCACTGAGTCTGATGGTTAAATCAAAGATATGAGACGGGTTATATAACTAGAATAAAAACACTTTTGTTCTGGTAGACATAACAGAGCCGTTTTCAAGTACACTACAGAACAATACTGTCTGTGGGTCCAACAGCTACAGGACTGAAAAGAATCATTATAGGTCTGAACTTATCATTTAAAGGAGAATTTCGTTTTTTTTTTTAACCTGCAGCCCTCTCCTCACTTTAATTATGATCTGACGACTCACCCAGTGTTCTCCGCAGCGTTTTTGTCCGTCCTAGGCGTTGTTTTGAGATAAATAGTGTCCAGGCCAGTCCTAGAACGGAGCTCCGTGGGGGCCAAGTGGCAGCGTGCTTTTCCTCCATCTAAATAGACAGTTGTATTCCCGTTTTCGACGCATATCGTCATAAACTGTTCCCTAAGGAACAGTTTATGACGAGTCCCGCGAGACTTTCCTGACGAGAGTTGTGTCTCACTGACCCGACAGGCGAAAATGGGATGCCTGTAACTACCGGTGAAAAGAGCCCGGGGGAGAAGTGCAGTCTGATCGTTCCTTAGGGAACAGTTTATGACGATATGCGTCGAAAACGGGAATACAACTGTCTATTTAGATGGAGGAAAAGCACGCTGCCACATGGCCCCCACGGAGCTCCATTCTAGGACTCGCTTGGACACTATTGATCTCAAAACAACGTCTAGGACGGACAAAAACGCTGCGGAGAACATTGGGTGAGTCGTCAGATCGTCAGATCATACAGTAATTAATGTGAGGAGAGGGCTGCAGGTTAAAAAAAAAACGAAAGTCTCCTTTAACGACACATGAGTGTGTAGTGGTAGGCAGCGTGACCCACCTCCTCTCGGGCAGAGATGTTGGAAGCGGGCGCGTTGGGCAGCGTGCCGGGCGAGGTGGTGGTGCCCGGGTCTCCGTCCCCAGCCACATCGTGGATCTCCCGGGCCAGGATGGCCAGGTCTTTGGCCAGGTCCTGACTGAGCCTGAGGACACAGAGGACAACACGGAGGTCTGGACATGACGCATGCTTCTGCTGCTGGACCTGGAAACAGCAGACATCTCAACATGCTTTTGGGATGAAAGACTACAATTCTCAATATAGAAACATTTGATGTATTCTTTCTGTTGTTTTTTTACGTTCTTGCTCCTCATAGGCCGCTTCACACATAGCAGAAAGCTCTACTTGCCTGACGCGGCCGGTCTCCATTTCTCCAAACTGGGACCGCGCCGGCTGCAGTCTATCAGCAAGTACCTCATCAAACAAACTGAACTATCCCTTTAAGTCTTTAAATGAATGCTCTGTGTGAGTGTATGAGTGTAGGTGCTTTACTTGGCGATCTCAGCACTGTGTGTGGACCAGTTCTGATATGGGTCGGCCTCGCTCTGGGCGTCCTCCTCCTCCGTCTCCACAGACACAGACTTGGAGCGGGTGGGGGTTGTCCGCTGGCCGCGGGGCATCTGGGTGAGGGAAGTTTATTATCGTTAACGAAAACTAACAAAATAGCTAACTAATTTACAAAACAAAATAAAATAAAATAAAATAATAGCGAAAATGGCTTTAGTTTTCGTCTTTGTCAGTTTATTTCATACATAAGTCTACAGTCGTATTTTGGGTGGATTCTGGTGAATGACACAAACACACTGACTGAGACGCATCTTTTGTGTTTTGTGTCCTAAGTCAATACATGTTTTAAGTGGTTTGATGTTTTGTTGAGTTTTTATTACACGCTTTTTCTGACTTTTTCTATCAAACAAAAACAATCAAAAGACTTGCCTATAGAGATGGGTTTTAACTTTTTAGAGATAGTTTGAAACAGCCCAAAGATTGAGCAGATCTAACAGAGTGGGGGAGTTGGTTCCACCTTTAGTCTTGTAGTTGGAGGAGGGAATAGTGTACAGGGTTCATACAGACATTACAAAACGAAACTCAAGGACTTTCAAACACTTTTTCAAGCACAGTTTTTTTTTTTTCATTTTCAAGGACTTTACGCAAATCAAATAATTGATTTTTAAATATGAATTTGGGGCAAAATAGCCCCCGAGTACCGACACTGATGCCGGGATCGATACCGGTATCGATGCACGATACCGCGACCGACTGATACCGATGCCGACCTTCAAAATAAAAGCCCAGAACAAACACACAGTCCTTACACAAACAACACAATACCCACCAAAGTAGATTTGAAGACTAGTAAACTATAATCACCTTGGTGGTGGAGGAGGCGGAGGGATGGGAGGAGCGCTTGGCTTTAGGCGTGGTGGCGCTCACCTCGTACTCTTCCTCAGAGGATGAGGAGAAGTCGGAGCCTTTCTGCCTCCGACGCGAACCTGAAAGCACCGAGGGATATTCTGCTTTATCTAGAATCCTGCCATTCAAACGTTTAGGTAACACTTTATTTTCCCGCTCCGCAAATTCCTAATATTTTCCTAGAGAGGAACCTTTTTCTTAGCAAGATTCCTGGAAAGAACCATTACATTATGTATTAAAAGAGAGTATTAGTTTTAATGGTAGTTGGCAAGTACCTGGTAATTTCTTTTTCATGACAGAATACATAGACAATTTGAAACTAGAGGAAGGAATTCAACAAATAAATATATTATACAATTACATGAATGACTTGGGTTAGGACATTTACCTCTGCCTATTATTATTCCAATAAACAGTTTATAGTTTTGACACTCTCATTGATTCCAACAGACGTACATTTTCTGTATAATTGCATGGTTCTTTCGAGGAAACTTCCCAAGAAATTAACAGTTCCTTTCTAGGAAATGATTATGAAATTGTGGACCCACAAAATGAAGTGTTACTAACATGTAGTTATACCTTTTTTACATCAAAAGTCCCAGTAGTACATGTGTTTTTGTTACCCAGGAAAGCAGCAGGGGGTAGCAGCAACAGCATCGCCTTTTAAACTTTTATATCGCACTCTCAACCCTCGTTTCTCCACCACTGCAGGCTGTCTCTTCCCCCTCCCTTTTCCCTTCTTCTCTCACGGCTGTCCAGATGCAGCTGTCCACCAGTCAAAACAAAATGGAAACTGGCACGTAACATTTTTTCAAACCAATGTGATTTAAACAAGTAACTAGCCTCACTGCACGTTGGAGGAGAAAAAGGTGTTTCAACAAACAAAGCAGCAAACATTGTATCAAAATACTCGTTTTGATGTTAACTCATTGAGTGCCAGCCACTTTTGGAGAACGGACGCTCCCAGTGCCAGAGTTTCAGAGCGTTTTCAGTGATTTCTCAAGGCCCACAGAATATTGTGTGATATTACTATGTAAACACCGAACATGCCCAAAGAACGATGAGAGTCTATTGTATCATCAGCAAAAAAAAGTTTATTGATATCATTTTCCGTTCTTTAGTTATCAGCCGGAGAAGATAAGTTGTTTTCAGCAAAAACAGCCGTTTCAAATTAGAAGCTGAGATAATTAGCCTTTTGTGAAATGAAGCATTTCAAGCACATGACTGACTCTGAAGCTAATATTTTCTGATGTAGTCACACCTCAAAAATAATTTCCTTCAATAAAACAGTGAAAACAAAGGAATTTTGTTTGGCAAAATAATATTTTTTAGCTGCAACCAGCAGCGCACGCAGGGGCCAGCGCTGCTGGTCTTGATTTACTGCTGGTGGGCATCAGATATTCTAGCTTGCGTTTGCCAATCCTGTCCTGCTGTCTGGGTCTGTCTGGGTCAGTGTTGTATGCTGCCCTGCGTGCCCCACCCTGCTCAACTGCAAACCCCCCCTCCGTGGGAGTGTCTCTGGTGGCTCTCTGCTGCGTTTGCCCTGTACTGAAAAGTGTGCTACATCCAGCTTTTTTACAGCGTTCCGCGTGTATTTGTCACCGGCTCCCATGCTTCCAGTTGAGAATAACAACAACTCCACAACTAATCATGCGGATGGGCTATCGCAGCGGACACGGAGGGGCTCAATTGTGGCAGCAGATTGGCTGCTGCAGGCACAGCTAACGTTATGCTTCATGCATATCGATGCATACGGATGCGATTTCTGTTTCCCCATGACTTCTTCTCTGTTTTTTCCTAGCCTTTCTGTAATCTGGAGAGCACTGTGGCCACCTAATGGGTCTGTAAAATAGCTTTTACACATTCAACATCCACCATACTTTCACAGGAGATGGATCAGGCTTTAATCCACGTCCCACCGTCAAAAAACGCAATTGACGACTTTAGTCGTCATTGGCACTGAACGTTACTATTTGAATTGACGACTATAGTCGTCATTGGCACTCAATGAGTTAAGATTACATAATAGTGAAGCTGTAAAGCATTACTCAAAATGTGACCGTTACAACGAGGGCTTTATTGAAAGAGCTAAAGAGGACGACCTACTTACATTCTGGCTGACTTGACGCAGTCTATGCGCCTGGGGCTGGCTGGGCTGTATGGGGTGCATTGTACTCGTGCATGACGAGAGACACTTTTTTCTCTCTCGCCATATTCCATAAATGTTAAATTAACTGTTAAGAATCAGCCTGTGGGAATCACTGAATCTGCCACTAGTTTGTGGATATTAGTGGGATTTTTGGCCAGTCTAAAAGAGAGTTTGCACACACAAGGACTTTGATACTGTCAAGACATGTGGCTAGACATGACAATAAAGGAATTAATAAATAAATAAATAAATAAATAAATGTATGATGCCTTAATTGGTAGATAAAGTTGATTTAAAAAAGGCTTAAAATCACAAAAACCATAATTTGTCTCCCATTCATTTGATTTAATAAGAGAAACTGGCGTCGTGGCCTCGTACTAGACCGATCTGAACAAATGTCAATGGGTTTGTGCTGAGCTCAGATCTGGGGAGAGCCGAGACTAGCAGCATGCTTCCTCCGACACATGCCCAGTTAGTTGCCAGGCGCTTCTTTTCACCTGACAGGGGGAACTTGACTGGGAGGATGTAGTACGTGGGAGGATCACGCTATTCCCACCAGTTCCCTTCCACCCCGACTGACCAGAGGAGGCGCTAGTGCAGCGACCAGGACACAAACCCCCAATCCGGCTTCCCACCCGCAGACACCAGCCAATTGTGTCTGTATGGATGCCCGACCAAGCCAAGCCGGAGGTGACACGGGGGTGCGAACCCGCGACCCTCATGTTGTTAGGCATCTACAGCTACACTACGCGGACGCCCCACCATATCCAACACCTAAGACCATATCTAGTCTCATATCCCCATATCCATATCATATTCAGATATTGCCCAGCCACACTCCAGACTTCAAAGGTTTGATTTTTTTTTTGCACTGGCTCAGAAAATTTCAAATGACAAGCTATTGTCATGACATTGTTTTGGCGTTTGCCCTCAATCACACAACATGGATTTAGGAGTTAAAGCACATTCACTACATCATCACTACAAAGGTTATTTGAGGACAACGGCAACTCTGTGATGACGTCTAGCCAGAAGCTGTGTTTCCATAGTAACAGCAGCAGACTCCGGGGGCTGGGTAGCATCCTGCACCAAACCACTCGGCAGGGAGAGAGTCTGATGTTCTGTACGGGCAGGATAGGGTAGTAGGCCTTCTCTACACAACTCTACAGCATCCCTGGTTTGAATGAATCAAAGAATGTGGTAGACCTCTCCTTAGAGGTCAAAGCAGTGTTGTTAGATTTTCAAAATAATACAAGAAAGTGGTAGTTATAATTATTGGATATTTATTCCCTTCCAATGGCTTATTGGACCCGCAAAACCAGGGTTGTAATTTTTTGCTCATAGCACTGGTGCTACAGAGATGATAGCTTTGTAGCACAGGCCATAGAGACACTGCGGAGCATGTCATCATTCAGAAACCACGCCCAAAACAGGGGAAAACAAAAACTCCCCCCTCAATCCTGGCGTTCTCCTGGTCGCGTGTTGCACACAAGGATCATATATACGGAAGATGAACACTCCAACTTACTTCCTTGACAGGTAGATCCACATTTTTCTTCTTGCCAATTCTTAATGGCTTCCTTGTTTTGCTCGGGAGTACAAAAAAACTTTAATTGGCGATTTCTTTTACATTTGTTGTCTGCGCAGCCCCACCACACAACAGCTTTTAGCTATGTTTAATTCAAGGAAAATGACGCTGGTTTGTGGAAGTGAACGTCTTCAACGTTGAACGTCAAATGTCTTGTTAGCATCTCTAAAAACAACCACAAGTGGTGCAGCTCATCACTTAAAGACGACATGAAGCGGGTCTCAGAGAGGGTCTGTGACGTATCAGACTGAAAAACAAACATTGCTCTCACTGAAACAGTGCAGAGGGGCGGGACATAGGTGTGTGGATGATTTGATTTGACTGTTGAGGGGGACTGGAGTTGACGTTGGCCAATCCTTAAACACGATTAAACACGATTTCAGACGGCAGCCCGTCTTTATTGTCACACGAACACACTACAACACATGCATGCGGCCACAACACACACTCATGCTGACGGTGGCCGGTGAAATATGTCCTCTGCATTTGACCCATCCAGGCTTGTCCTTTCCTCCAGGGGGCAGGCCAGGAGCAGTGGTCGCTATTTCTTTCCAGCGCCCGGGAACCTTCATTGGACCATCATTGGACCAACTTCAGATGTTGTCGTCACTGGTCGGATGACGATCTTTTGCATGTTTTTAGTGGGGGTTTATGTACGGAGGAACCCCCTGGGGGTACGGGGAGAACATGCAAACTCCACACAGAAAGGCCCTTTCGACGAGATAGCCCACCTGGGCAGTAGGCACTGAAGATATGGGGGGGTCACAACTCCAGCGCCCACAGTGTCCCAGGTGAGAATCGAACCCAGGACCTTCGAGCTGTGAGGCGACAGCGCTTACCACTGCACCACCGTACCCCGTATATCCTGGTGCTTGTATGGTGTGTTCTGCCCCGAAATGGAGTGGGATTCAGCGTGTTCTGCCCCTACGCGAGTGGGATCCGCATAGAACCGGGCAGCTGGCTGCCTCCGTGCGGACTGCCGTTTGCGAGCCGAGGCAAGAGTGCTGCCTGCCGGCTTGGACCGTCGACTAGCCACGGTAAAAACAATATTCCTGGAATGCGCGTTTAATGAGCCAGTTACATGTCCTTTGCGTTCTACATTAAGTGAAGACATTATCGTTTGTTTTATTTTGTATGTTACATAGTTATTGGGCAAATATATTAACATTCATGGGGTAGAAAAGTCTGCCCAGGTTACCACTGTATCACTGTAAACCAGAGCCTCATACAATTCCGTGGAAACTATCTATATTATGCAAAGGAACCATGTCCATGTTGTCTGCACCGAGATCTCCCCCGTTCATTTCAACTCATTTTCAAAACTGCTCCAAATGATGTCATAATGATGTCATTTGGAGCAGTTTTGCCAGCAAATGAAAAAAGGACAAAGGTGAAAAGTAGACCAGGAATGAATAAAAACAGCAGGCTGGCAGGGACTCACTGGTGCTGGGGTATTTGGCTCCACTGGACCTGGTTCGGCTCAGGGTCTGCTTCCCAGGAGCTCCGGCCCCCCTGCTGGCCACCTGCCGGGCATCGCCCACCGACGTTTTCCTGGTCGAGGCCGCGGAGTCCGACGTCTTCCTGGTCGGGGCCGCGGAGTCCGACGTCTTCCTGGTCGGGGCCGCGGAGTCCGAGTCGCGTTTGGATGGAGCTGCAACGATTCATCGATTAGTCGGTCGACAGAAAATTAATCGACAACTATTTTGACAATCGATTCATTGTTTTGAGTAAGAAAGAAATCCCGGATTCCAGTTCGGTAAATCGTGAATATTTTCTGGTTTCTTTACCCCTCTATGACAGTAAACTGAATATCTTTGGGTTGTGCGCAAAACAAGAGATTTGAGGACGTCATCTTTGGCTTTGGGAAACACATAGACCAAACAACTGATCAATTAATTGAGAAAATAATGGACAGATAATGAAAATAATCATTAGTTATCAGTAGCCCTACGTTTGGAGAAGCCGTCTCGGCCCGTGGACGGCGTCTCGGTGTCGCTGGGCGCCGTGAAGGAGCCCGTCCTCTTGCGGGGCATGGCCAGGATGTCTAGCCGCGACAGCTTCTTCCCCTCAGCTGACACTTTACATGGAGCCATGGTGTCAGAGTTCTGCGAGCCGCGGTCGGTCTCGGCGCCCTCGTTATCCGAGGTCTCGCCCAGGCGCGCGCGCCGGAGCATGGAGGCTCGGGTCGGCCGCGGCGCCGACAGGCTGTTGGAGCGGGTGAGAACCTGCTGATTGGCCGTCTTGGCCATCTTCTGGGAGGGGGGGGGGGGGGGGGGGGAGGGATCACAAGTTTCATCACGATGCAACATTATTTCAATTCTTTAGACAATATGATAGCACAAAGGCTGCCACAATACAATTTAGATTTGATTAAATCTAATTTAATGATTGGTATGAGACGATATCTTATGTCCATTTAGAAACATGTATATCAGATGCAAGCAACTAAAATATGATTTGCCCATTTTATTATTGAGCTCTTCCAGACATTTAAATGGAAAACAATGTATTATTTTTAATAGAAATGATCAAAGTAAACCTATTGTTCACTATAAGTGCCTGAATTTCCCCACGGGGATCAATAAAGGTTTCAATCAATCACATTTCTCATTTGAGTATCTAGAAAAGCGCTATATAAGTTGAATGTATTATTATTATTATTATAGTAGTGTGGAAGTGTGTTTATGTAGAGACGTTGTGCCCTGTGTGTATTTTTGTGGTCGAGCGAGGCTGTGTTTATGAGGACAGAGAGAGTGCCGGCAAACCGTTGAAACGCAGGGATTCAACTTTTTTTCCTGGATAGTTTCCCAGCGGTTATGGTATAAAAGCACAATTAAACACACACATAGCTCCAAACCATCGAGGTATGAGCTCCAAAGCCAAATCCGTACCGACCACGTCCAAACAAAATGTAAACGGCACCAAAATCAGGCAGGGGGCAGCGTCTGACCACAAACACACTGCCACAGTATTTAGTGCAGTGGTTCTCAAATGGGGGTCCGGGGACCTCCAGGGGTCCATGGCACTTTGCCAGGGGGTCCGCAAAACGTTTTCAGGGGGACGGGGACTTTTTTTGTGTGTAAAAGCTTCATAGTTCAACGAAAATATGTTATGCTTCAAATCTAAAATGGTTCATGGATTACATTCTAATCTGACAAACCTATCAATTTAAATGTCAAGCACGTTACTGTGGAAACAAGCTGAGCCCAAAATCACAAATCAGAATGAGGGGGTCCCCGGTATATTTTCTATCTTATAAGCATAAGGGGTCCGTGGCTGAAAAACATTTGAGAACCTCTGATTTAGTGTGTCAGAATTTATGTTTTTGAGGGGAAACCTTTCTATAAGGATAACAATATTTTTTTTTTATGAAATAGTTGCATAGTATACCTTTAACACATTCACTGCCAGCCGTTTTTTTTTTACTGTAGGTAGCTTCTGCCAGAGGGTTTTTTTGAGGATTCTGGCTCATCTTTCAAGACCCGAGGATTCTTTTCTGCTAAGATTTTGTGAACACAAAATATCTCAAAAGAACTAATAGAATGTGTGCTTTCTCTGTCTAAAAGAGTTAGTTTGTAGAGTTAGTAGTTATGTAGGCATTAGCACTTGAATACAGCATGGTTTCAGCGTCTGAAAATTTAAGCTGAGATAAATAGCTTTTTGTGAAATGCGATAGAACAGTCACTTTAACCATTCATTTTTGGCATCAGTAAGACGTCAGACATCTAAACAATAGTTTTGAACAGTAATTTCCTCCATAACAGCAGGAAACCCCCCTCTACTTCAAACTCCTCCCTCCGTGTGTGTTCTTCTTGGCTGCAGCGGGCGTGTCACAAGCTCGTTTCTGCTGCTGCTGCTGCTGCTGCTCCTGTCTGCTGGCGGCCGCTGGGCGAGGATGGGCTCGCTCGTTTCTTGGGGTTTCGGTTGAGAAACCCCAAGAAACGGGGTTTCTTTTGCGATTCTGGTCTTATTTATGCTGCGCGTTTCAAAGTGTGTTGCACCCATAATCTATTATGCAAATTTGCAATCCCCCACCGCCAGCAATCAGCGCGAAAGCGAAAGCGTTTTCGCCAATCCATTTTACAGTATGAGAATGGTTTCATCGCGCGTTCCCCTGCAGTTTTGGCTCTGCTTTTTCTAGTCTGGAGAGCACTGTCGCCACTTAGTGGGTCGGTGGAATGGGTTGTACACGTTCGGTGGCTCCAATATTTATATAAGAGATGTAAAAGGGTTGGATCAACGTCCCACCGTCAATTTTTTTTTTTTTTTTTTTTGACGTATCAACTCGTCATTGGCAGTCAACCGTTGGATTTTTTTTTGACGTATCAACTCGTCAATGGCAGTGAACGTGTTAACTTAAAGACCCCCTAAAGTCAAAATCAGTATTTCTTCATGTTCCTACAGTTGGATGTCTGAGCTTCACTGTGCAAAATGGTGTCTGTGCAGAGTTTGACACTAGAAGACAGTTTCCACAATCATCTGCTGAACGTGGAAAGTTTATCTGAGCTCACTGAAAAGGCTATTTTCAACCAGCATGATTCATGACATCACGAATACTGGAGCCAATCCCTTTGTCATGAATTGGGAGTGAGAATGTGTTGAAAGCTTGTGTTTTGTTTTCTGTGATGATTGGCTAGTTAGGTTCTAGATGACCCTGATTGGTTATTTTCGATTTTTAAAAATGAGGGAGAAGGAGCGGTTGTCATCTTAAAGGGGGACTAACCCCCTAGATATGTATTAGAACAGTGATTTGAAAATACCTATGGAAAAAACCAAGAAATGACATATGCTCTTGTCTATACTGGACTCTTTGGCTGTGTTGAAGTCCAGATTTTTTTTCGGAAATCGACGCCATTACAGTTTGCCTATTGCCTCAAAAATAATTTATTTGAGAGGGGCCATATCTGTATAAATATCAACAATTAGCCAACGCTGGTGGCCTGTATGGAAAGAGCTTTGCTCAAAATGGTTGAAAGTTATATCAATTTGGTAATTCAGTGGCGAACTAGAAATTTAATTATTTTTCTGCATGTAACTCTATGGCAGTGTGTTAAACTACGTTACGAGAGCAAAGTGGCATGGGCTCGTTACAGCAGCACACCGCACAATACGACAAACCCCCCGTTCTGGGGTAACACAATGCGAGATTTCTCTACGTCATTCCCTCGTCCAAGTTGCCATATAGTCCCTTTTTCATTTTAGTTTGGGGACTTTTCGTGATTCTTGTTAAAAGTTGTGCAAAAGTTTTTTCCTCTCAGCGCAGTGCAGGCTGCCTGCGCCTCCTCCCTCCTGCCAGACCCCGGCTGGCGAAACAGCCTGCTGTATGCATGGGGCGCTTGTAACCTCACGGAGCAACAAACAAACAGACAGAAATAGCTGGTGTGCGATTTAGAGAATACAGTCTGAGATTGGGTACAGGATTGAGGGAATCCCGCATCTGTTTGCGAAGGTGCGACTGGACAGGACGCTTTTCACAGACGGGCACAGTAGTCGGAGCGAGGCGAGTGTCTATCAGGGCTACTCAGGGCAGAGCTGCAGATCTCTCCTTCTCCTCCGCGCATTCAGTCTGTCCAAAATCATTACCGATATAATCTCAGTAGGAGGGATGCAGGGAAATATGATAGTAGCCGATGTGTTTAGAGAAGCTTTGTCACGTTGTCACGTCGTAGTATAGCGTTATATTTTACATGTGCGCTAAACTGCGACTATATTTGTTTGCGGAAATATCAGACTGCTCTCTCTGCTGCTCTCAGAGCACAGAGAGCCCAGCTGCTGCTGGCCTGCTGCGCGCGCCCGCGGAGCTTGGGGCTCGTCCATGTAACAGTACGACTCTCGCCTGCCTGGGCTGGAGACAGTGCTTGCAACTCGGACTGATAATATAAACATCATCATTCGAGCTTATCCAGGTAAGATATCAATAAAGTAATGACACATTCAGCGGGAAACTAACTATAATTAAGACATGTGCCAACTTTGACGACGTTTGGTTCAGTATTTTAAGAGCAAACTTCAATAGGAATAGGCTTGGAGTTCTGAGGAGCCGAAAGGGTACAGGGGGGGTAGGGGAGTAATTATCTTGAAATCCCATAGTCTTTGGGGACAACCTGACGTCAGGTTGTACCAAATCTCCCATTCATTTGAGAGAAAAAAAAAAAGCAGTCTTTGACCCTAAGAGGGCGCTTATGCCAGGTATGCTGCTGAAAAATGATACAAATGGTAAAATGGCAACAGTTTGGTGTCAAATGTGGAAATTCTGACCAGAATTCTTCACACATCACCCCCAAAGTCATATATATTGGTTAAAAGCTGAAAAAAAGTGTTTTGGAGGTTAGTTCTCCTTTAAGGATTTTAACAAGATAATATAATTTTTTTTCGTGTGGGGGAAAAACCATCAGACCCTTGATGACCTTTCAATTATGAACATAAGCCATGCACATCTATGCTTCATCACTTTGGATTTACAATGTTTATCTTAAAGATGATGATATACGTATATATATTAATATTTTCACTTTGCATCGATATCGATCTTTATAACAATACATCGATTTAAATTTTAGACTGATGTATCATCCCACCCCTACCGTCTTCCCGACGTCTTCTTTCTGAAGCGGGGTGGTGAGTTTCTTGCTGTGGCCGGGCGGCCGTGGCGTTTCGTGGTCAGATGACGCGGCTTCGGTCCAGTGCTGAGCAGAACCCTGCTGGCCCTCCGACAGGTCCAGCGAGCCGCGGGTTCCCGCGCTGCGCCGCATCTGCATACATAGATAGTCTTTATCTATGTGTCGTGCACCACAAGGTGCCCAGCCCGTATGAGCCTTACAAGACCCAGATACACTGAGTTCATCCAGACAAACAAACAAAACAAAAAACTGTAACTAATATTCAAAGTCAAACAGTCAAATAAACAACTTCTCTATTCTCAGTTTCCATGCGCTCCCAATAAAACTGGCTACACTGAAAACGTTGTCATGAATAACCATCATCTAACATCATAACATCATCTCTTGACCAAAACAATTCAGGCTTCTATTTTGCATTTTCTCAAATAAAAGCAGTCTTGGTTCATAACGTACAATGACACAAAAAATCCACGACCCCCAGTTCACATACAGTACAGCAGTGATACTCAACTTGCGGCCCGCGGGCCTGTGTGGCCCGCAATGGAATTGCAAAACAGTGCACCTGAACACAACATGCAAGATACCCGCTGAATAAGTGTCCAAATGTTCATTGTTATAGCATTTCAGTCTGGAATATGGAATATCTTTCAATAATCTATAATTTAGCTGCTAAATTGTCAAATACTGCCGTCTGCTTGCTACCCAGGCACTTATGTATGTACCGTAAATTCCGGACTATAAGCCGCGGCTGGAGCCAATCCCTTTGTCATGAATTGGGAGTGAGAATGTGTTGAAAGCTTGTGTTTTGTTTTCTGTGATGATTGGCTAGTTAGGTTCTAGATGACCCTGATTGGTTATTTTCGATTTTTAAAAATGAGGGAGAAGGAGCGGTTGTCATCTTAAAGGGGGACTAACCCCCTAGATATGTATTAGAACAGTGATTTGAAAATACCTATGGAAAAAACCAAGAAATGACATATGCTCTTGTCTATACTGGACTCTTTGGCTGTGTTGAAGTCCAGATTTTTTTTCGGAAATCGACGCCATTACAGTTTGCCTATTGCCTCAAAAATAATTTATTTGAGAGGGGCCATATCTGTATAAATATCAACAATTAGCCAACGCTGGTGGCCTGTATGGAAAGAGCTTTGCTCAAAATGGTTGAAAGTTATATCAATTTGGTAATTCAGTGGCGAACTAGAAATTTAATTATTTTTCTGCATGTAACTCTATGGCAGTGTGTTAAACTACGTTACGAGAGCAAAGTGGCATGGGCTCGTTACAGCAGCACACCGCACAATACGACAAACCCCCCGTTCTGGGGTAACACAATGCGAGATTTCTCTACGTCATTCCCTCGTCCAAGTTGCCATATAGTCCCTTTTTCATTTTAGTTTGGGGACTTTTCGTGATTCTTGTTAAAAGTTGTGCAAAAGTTTTTTCCTCTCAGCGCAGTGCAGGCTGCCTGCGCCTCCTCCCTCCTGCCAGACCCCGGCTGGCGAAACAGCCTGCTGTATGCATGGGGCGCTTGTAACCTCACGGAGCAACAAACAAACAGACAGAAATAGCTGGTGTGCGATTTAGAGAATACAGTCTGAGATTGGGTACAGGATTGAGGGAATCCCGCAGATTCCTGCTTTTTCCCCGTTTTTTGGCCTTTTTTGGCCCCTGCGGCTTATAGTCCGGTGCGGCTTATCTATGGATTTTTTTTCCCCCCCAAAAAAAAAAAAAAAAAAAAAAAATCTCTCTTTTTTAGCACTCTTTCTAACTATAAATCCACTTCTGTTTTAATTTCCTCTCTTGCCCTCTTTTCACCACACCGCGGACACTGTGTGCACTGTAAAAAAAAAACACAGGTGGTGTTGTGTTATGTTGTTTTGTTGAAATGTTAATAAATGGGAGCTTCCTCAAACAGCCATCTCTTTCCCGACAATCCCCTCTGTGCATGAACCCTTACATATGGTAATTAAACATTAAAACACAATAAAAAAAAGAAAAAAAAAAGAAAAGAAATACCATTAAAACACCCGCGGCTTATAGTCCGGTGCGCTTATATATGTAACAAACAGGCAATTTTGCAGGTGCGGCTTATACTCCGGTGCGGCTTATAGTGCGGAATTTACGGTACTTAACTCATTCATGGCCAAAGACGTCTTTGACGTGTTATCAGGAATAGCCCAGAGGGCCAATGACGTGTTTGACGTGTTTTTGTTTTTATTAGTGCAGCGCGTAGTTCAAAGACTTCCCCAGCCTCTGACATGTTATAAGGTCCCTAGCCTCAAAGACAAGCCGACAACACGCGATCAAACACATACCGCAGCTGTTGTTTGAAATGAGCAGGAGGAAAAACAGAGAAACGCGCTTCCTTGTGCAGAGGAGAAACGCCATTGAAATGCCCCTCGGCGCGCTGCACTGGTCGCCTTGCTGCAGGGCGAACCTGGATTGATTTGTTCGCGGTAGTCAAACCCGTGACGAACATGATCGATCCGGTTCCAGCGCCTGGTCCCAAAGCCAAGCCGGACCCGTTCCTGTGTCGCAGCATTCGTCCCAGCCCGAACGAGAGGAGGAAAACGATGCAGAGGAGGCTAGACGCTGATCTCAGACCAGATGGGTGTTCCCCTCCTATGCTAATTTGCGGGGGAAGGAGGTGCGATCCAGCAGCAGCTGTGGACAGAACTCTCTCTCTGTGTGTGTGTGTGTGTGTGTGTGTGTGTGTGTGTGTGTGTGTCTGTCTGTCTGTCTGTCTGTCTGTCTGTCTGTCTGTGTGTCTGTCTACACACTCACTCACACTGAGTAAACTGTATTGTTGAATGTAAAAAAAGCAATTCATGTATATATATATATATATATATATATATATATATTTTTTTTTTTTTCATTTGTGTCATAACGAATAATATTTACATGTCTGATGTCAATACAGTTCAAAATAAAAGAATTGAGAGCGAGTTCTGCCTGAGATTGTGTGCTTTACAAAAATGGCCTTTTCTCCTGTTTGTCTTCTCAGAGAGACCTTTTTGGTGAAAACAGGGTGTATATAAATGGCTATAAGTAGAGTACAGAACATGCTAAAAGCTCACTTTTTTCCCTGGTGAACCCAGAGACGTACATCTTCATTTTGAGGTATTGCAAATCACTTTGGTGCTAATAGATAATTTACTGTGGGTCTTGAAAGATGACCAACAATTATGAAAATCTTTGGCCTGTGCTAAATATTGGCAGTCCTAAACTGGCCATGAATGAGTTAACTAACTTAACCTAACTAACTATCCGGTGTGCACAACATTGTCAGACTAAACTCCGGCTGACACCCCAAAAACCTACAATCCGCTACAGAAAAATGTATATTGTTTGTTTATTAACTGGCCCCTGGCCTTCTATCATTTCACGAAAGTGGCCCCCGGGCAAAGCAAGTTGAGTATCCCTGCAGTACAGTCTCTCTTCAACAATGGAATTGAACATGCCCAACTCAATTGCCAGAGGGAGGGTACTCCTTCTCAGCTGGGCACATGGAGATCTTCTGGATCTATCCAGGGGTAACGTTACATATTAAGGTTCTGGACTATAGATGGTTTTCATGGAATTGTGTTGCTAGGGAACTGTTTGAAACCTGGCTTATTTCCTGCCAGCTATTGTATTAGCAAACACTGCAACAGGAAGTAAGCTAGGGACAATTTAGAATGTTTTTGTTGTCGAGTTAAAACCGTCTATACATGTTTTTAATTTGAATATATTATGTTTTCATTTGAACCAGATGTCAGTAGCACATTGCTCTTTATAGTGAAGAAATAACCTATGCTTAATATAGTGAACACTACAACATAAACTGTTTCTGAAAATAAATACATTTTAATCCCCCCCCCCCCCCCCGCCCGAGTTATACTGTATGGACTCTCCTGATTCGAAGCTGAATCGTTTGGTTTGAGCAAGTACAACTATTTGTATAAGCATTTTACGAAATGTCTATGGAAAAATAAATGGTGGATGAAATCCCTTGGTGCGTATGCTGAACGCGGAAGAGGGCGTGGGGTTGGCACTCTATCATGACACCGTCGATAGTTGTGTGCACGATCCCCAAGTTAAAAACTCGTTTTGCCGCTCTACCCTACCTGGAAGCGCTTGGCCGCCTCGGCCTTGCTCGACGAGTCCGTGGCCGTCTGGTTTCGCCGTTTCTCGGTCAGACGCTCGCGGGCGCTGAGCTGCCGGCCCTTCTCCTGGATGGACGGGCTGGAGGAAGACTTCTCCTTCTGCAGGCCGCTGATGCCCGGCCGCTTCTTGGGCGCCGCGGAGGAGGTCGTCACCGCGGTGTTCTTGTTGCTCACCAGGCTCACGGTGCTCGCCGTGTCCACGTCCGACTCACCGGACAGGGAGTCGTCCATGTGGCTGGAGGAGCCTCCTCTTTTGGAGCTGCGGCCGGAGCCAGACGAGTGGAACCTAGTGTCCAGAGAGGACAGTGTCCCGTCCGCCTAGGGGTGGACCACAAATCAATATATCAGTATTAGGGCTGCACGATATATCGTTTACACATCGACATTGCGATGTGCGCATGCGCGATAGTCACATCGCAGGACGTGCGATGTCAAAAGCAAATTAACTCGTCATGTTGCTTGATAAACTTTCACTTTAGGGGTAGCCTACTGAGTGAAATGCAGGCTCTCTCAAAGGAGAGAGACGCCCCGCTACTGTACTCACTCATTTAATGCTTAGCTTCAACACAACAAACATGCACAGAGAGCAAAATTGAATTGTTTTTGCTTATGTTGCGTTGCTGACAGTAGCCTGTCTGTAAACGATGTGATTGCGAGGCGGACTTGTCCACAGCTTGCATACAGCAGGCTGGCTGCTGTAACTCAACATGTCCGTGGAGTGGAGATATTTACTCTTGAAACACCAAAAAGCAAGACCGCAACTTATGACACGAAGGCTAAAGTGATTACTGAGAAGTTGTCCGTGTATCACCGCAGCTCTCTCTCCCCCTCAGTCTGATGATGCATCAGATGATAGCAGTAACGTTACGGTAGAGGTAATCATACATAGCGACTCATTTACACAAAACATGTCGGTGAAAATAAAAAGACAATAGACATAGCTGGGCAATTAAATATATATTTATTACTTTTCACGAATGAATTGTTTGTCACCGGTCGGCTGCATGTGAATCCTCGTCTCTGTACTGCCCTGCGTGCGCTCAAAAACCGGAACTCCCCAAATGCGGAGCGTACCACTTGGTAGTTTCTGGAGGGGGGTCAGACCAAGTGTGTGAAGTAACCATGTGTGAAGTGGCAGCGGTGTTTCATTGTTGATTTCTTGAAACGTTAGAACGAAAGAAGTTGAAAGCAGTGATTATAATCAATTAAATCTAATGTTTTTCTGCAAATAGCATCATTGGGAGGTAGATTCTGGCACTCAATATTAGGGGTGGGCAATATATCAAATTTATATCCATATTGTGATTTGAGACTATATGATCTTAGATGTTGGATGGTAATATGGTGATACAGCATACATGTTGTCTTTCCCTGGTTTTAAAGGCTGCATTACACTAAGTGAAGTATAGGCTAGTGACATTTTAAAGTAGAATGTCATAACTCACTTTTTCATGTATGTAAGTCATGGAAATCCATTGGTCAAAATGTGTATGCACCCTGATAGATGACGCTCTGAGGCCTGTCACAGCCCAGTGGTTGAGAAACATTAAAATACCTAATTTCCCCTCCAAAATCAGATGGACTCCTCTACAAAATCATCCCAATCATTCTAGAAATATTATTTTCTTTCAAATAGAGCTATTCTGGTAATCTGGTGAAAATCTGTATTTTTTCATATCGCAATATATATCGCATGGGCGGGGAATATCGCAATGTCAGTTTTTTCCAATATCGTGCAGCCCTAATCAGTATATATCGCCCATATGATGTGCCGCAACAGCAACGATATATGTGACACGGTCTGGTGTACGGCAACCATTTTAGGGCATCCTCGTCCGTCAGAGTATAGGATATCGTTCCTCAGTCTAAGCGTTGTCAGTTGTCATGTCTCCTATAGTAAACCGTCGAGTGTGCTCTGAAACACCTTCAGTCCTCACACTAAAACGCTGTCATTCCTCCTGCAGACTAGTTGTCAGACATCACTCAAACTAGCTGTCAGGCATCACTCCTCACGTCTCACACAAAAACGTTGTCGATGTCATAAGAGGAACATCTAGTTTAATAATCAAAGATTAAACTAGATGTTCCTCTTAGTGTTACGATGTTAATTCTGTTGGGTCTCATGGATTACTACTTTAATCTATTGTAAATAAATAAAAACACGCTTTTATTTTGAAGGCAAAATCACTCAACCGAAAGTGAAGTTGTAAGAAATTGTTGCTCATTTCATTTCACGGAAGAACAACCAAAAACAACGAATGACAGCGTTTTCATGTGATGACTGACAGCTAGTCTGCAGGAGGAATGACAGCGTTTTCATGTGATGACTGACAGCTAGTTTGAGTGATGTCTGACAGCTAGTCTGCAGGAGGAATGACAGCGTTTTCGTGTGAGGACTGAAGGTGTTTCAGAGCACACTCGACGGTTTACTATAGGAGACATGACAACTGACAACGCTTAGACTGAGGAACGATATCCTATACTCTGACGGACGAGGATGCCCTAAAATGGTTGCCGTACTGGTGAAAACGGTAACAAGTAAGCAACCGTGAAATTGCACAAATCTTCCCCATATTACACAAGTTTAGATGTTGAAAAACGCACTTAATATAACAAGCAACAGTTTTTAGGATAACTGAATACATATAATTTGTTAGCAAACTAAGCTTGTTCAGGCCAGGGCAAACCAAACTCATTCACAGTGGGCTAGCTAGCTCTTTTGAATGGCCTGCAGGGCGGCGACTCCACTGGCTACAAAAAGAATTGGGGTTACATAGAAGCTAGGCCGTAGCCATGGAGTCAACATTGGAGATGACGGTATACCTGTATACTGTGTATATATATATATATATATATATATATATATATATATATATTCAACATCACCAAAACATAATTGTTTCACCTCCGTAATATTGCACGACTTTGGCCGACCCTCTCCACGCCTTGATAACCTCCAGATTAGACTATTGAAACAGCAAACTTTATGGCCTCCCTTCCACTGTCCTCCAAAAATTACAATACGTTCAGAACTCAGCTAAGCGGTTGCCTACCCACTCTCGCTCCAGAGAACACATCGCACCCATCCTTCAACACCTTCACTGGCTTGGCTTCCAATACAGCACCAAATCCATTTCAAGATTCTCCTCATCACTTACAAAGCTCTCAATAATCTCACCCGCTCATGCCTGTCAAACCTCCTCCATCGCCACTCCCCCACCCGCCACCTCAAATCAGCTGAGGCCAACCTCCTGAGCCCCATCACCAGGAACAACCTCCTGAGCCCCATCACCAGGAACAACCTCCTGACCCCCATCACCAGGAACAACCTCCTGAGCCCCATCACCAGGAACAAGCACTGCATCATGGGGGACAGAGCGTTTGCCATCACTGCCCCGACCCGCTGGAATTCCCTCCCTTCAAACATCCGAAACTCAGACTCACTCTGTTAAAAAAAGAAAACTCCTTTCAACACCTTTTCAAAAAAGCCTACAACACCTTCTTCTTCTGCCATCTTCATTATCATCTTTCAGTCTGTAACTCGTATCTTGTATCTTGTATTTGTATGTGTGTCTGTATTTTCTTTATTTTGTCTATCATAAAGCATTTTTGAGTACTTAGAAAAGTGCTATCAATTATTATTATTATATAGATTTTGGCCATAATGGTCCAGCCTTACCTCGGCCTCTGTGAGGAAGGACTGTGCGTCTGGGGCGGCCTCCCTCCTCTCCTCCATGTCTCTGAGGGAGGGGTGGCTGGAGATGTGGGGAAGCCTCTTCATCTGGGCCGTGTCGCTGGGCCGCTCCCGCGTGAAGCTCTCCTGCCGGACCAGGGATGCCGACATGCAGACAGAGTCCCTGTCCTGGGTCTGGAGGTTGGGGGCGGAGGTGTTGGGTTTGACGCCAGTCCTCTGGGGCTCGTAGCCGCTCAGGTGGCGGATCAGGACGGTGGTGGGAGGGGCTTTGGCCGGGGGTTCTCGTACCCGGTCGGACGGCACCGGGCTCCGGGCCTCGGGTCTCGCCGGGCTCTCTTCAGAACCGATGTAGAAGCAGGTGGATTTGGTCGAGGGGGATGTCTTCTCCAGGGTTCCTACAGTATAGAAAAATATGGAATTTGCTTTTAGTAATTTCCAGGTCTGGTTAAGTATAGAACATTTGAAAGAGAAGGTGGAAATGTTTCCAGGCTATTGCCCATATTCTGTTTTAGAAAATAATAAATTCAGAATTTGTCAAATAAAAAAGTATAATGTATATATGATACAAGCTGAGTGTTTTTAATGGCGTTTGGAGCAGACAGCGCAGCCAAAATGTTTATCGCTGCGTGTGAGAGTCATGCACAGACACCGTGAAAATTAAATTATTTAACTTTTTTCAACTGATTTCCGGTTCTCATTTTAAAAAAGAGACCAAAAATATGGGGTAACAATAATATAATAATATACCAGTATAGGTAGCACCGGTTAGTTTACTTGCTCTTTGGCAGAGATGTTTGACAGTGGAACGTCAACTTTTGGCGTATGAGTGTGCGGCCGCATACATACTCAGAATGTAACATAGGCCTACATACTAACAGTTGGATTTTAAAGCCCTAATCAGTAACTTTTTCACCTTAATATAACAGCTTTTTAGTCATTGAAGATGGTACTCTAGCTGGGTTTCCATCCAAATGTATCACAACTTTTAATCGAATTTTCAGAAAGTCGGCAAAATAAAATGCGAAACAATGCGCATTTCCATCCACTGCTATTTTGCGAATTATAGAGCTGTCAATCACCTCGTGTTTGAGGCTGTCTGAGCTGCTGATCAGCTGCTAGACTCGATATACAGCTCCATTAAACACATCTAACGTTATTAATTTAAAGTTTCTTGATGATCTACAAGTAGACAAAGGTACCATAACGCCATTTCTGGATTACCAGGTGCGACTCGGCAAGCATAACGTTATAATCCACGGAGCAGATAGTAAGTGAATACAATTTCATTCAATTCTAGAAGTGAGTCGCCTTAAAGTTAATATCCCAGTCTTCTTCTGTTTACCACGGCGGGTATTGCAGTGATCAAGGCAAACTGTGTTGTTTTTGAATGGAGAGACAACGGAATATCGCTTAAACTGTTTCCACCGCACGTTTGGCATTTTCCTTTTATCGATACACCCGACTTTGAACACTTTGAACACAACGCGTGAACACTTTTTTGCGATATTTGGAGGTTTTTGCGAATTAGGCAGCGTTTCCACTCAGTTTTTTATGCGCAAATTGAAATTTCGCATCAAAACAGGTGGATGGAAACCCGACTAGTGACTTGTAACAGGGAGAATGTCACCTCTATTGGTCCCACAGCGCCCTCCAAAGGCCTCTCCTGGGACTAAGCATTTTTGTGCCGGCGTCACAGAGGCAGCATGCGCACATGCGCTGTACAGCAGAAGCGTTGTGTTCATGAAAACAAGGAAGTAACTCGGTGCGGATTTTTGTTACGAAAATAATGTTTCACATAACTATGGATTATTATTTCATCACGTGGAGAGTACCCGATGTCACAACATGTACATAGAGCTTTCTGGCGCTGTGTTTTGTTGACTTTGAATGGCGATATCGATATGATACTATTGCGCCCAGAGGGCGCTGTTTCTCCAATAGCAAAACTTGGAAAAGCTGCTGAATGGGGCTTTAAAACCATTTATTTACCTAATAATCATCTAGGTATTTATACTCAGGTGTCAAATATGGTTGGAGAAATGTACAGAGTAATCTGGAAATTTGAGCCTGGAAAAGTCTTGGACTTTGAAAAAGACGCCATAGTTTGAGACACGGATCGAGGTTAATTACTGTTACAACACTGAGAATGTTTATAATGAGAACTAGCAGTCTATTAACAAGAGAATGTGTCAACACTTCTCAACTGTGCTGTGTTAAACCTATTTACTAACGTTAAACTCAAGCACTTTCAATGACCCACATCCATGTCTTTCAAGGCTTAGATTTTCTTTTTCTCTCAAATTCACAAACGTTCAACGATTTCAAGGACCCGTGGGAGAACCCTGTGTTTAGAACCCTGTGTTTAGGAACTCTGTTTTTGCTGACCTCTGAGCGGAGGGCCAGGGTCCGCGGGGGCCTTGGCCGCGGCACGGGCCTGAGGGCCAGCGTCCCCGGGGGGCTTGGCTGCGGCGCGGGCCTGGTGCCTCCGGGCTCTCTCCAGGACGGGGCCGTCGTCGGAGCGGCTGGCATCGCTCAGGCTGTCCGGGTCCACGTCGTCCTGGACGGAGAGGCGCTGGGCGGAGTCCTGTGGGCGCGGCGGAGCCGAGGCGGACGCTCTGTCCGGGGTTTCTTGGTAAGACTCGTGGCGGATCAAGATGCTGGGGGCGGGGTTTTCTGGAGACTTCTCCGGGGGCACCTGAGGCAACAGCCTTCTGGTGCGGGAGCTGTGGCTGGACTCAGACTCAGAGTTGTCATAGCTGTGCCCCCCCACTGACCTATTCAGGAAGCGCGGATCTACAAAAAATATATAACATCACAGCTCATCGTCACAGCTTTTATGTAATCAGTGGACACCTATTGTATTTATTTAATCCGGTAAAGCCTGAACCATCAAATAATGGCCAGGAAATTCAAATTCTTGTGTGTTTACTGTTTATTAATCAAATCAAATCAAATCAAATATGATTGATGGATTTACAGATAAATTATCCAATACATTTTCAACCCGATTTCACTATAGAATAATTTACAAACCAATGAACCGCTGTGAGGCGACAGTGCTAACCACTGTTCCACCGTGCTGCCCTATCGACCAATTGAAGGTCCCCTGGTGCATGCTTTCTGCCCCCTGGTGGTTGGGGTTAGGCACTGCATGTATCTGATTGTACAGTACTGTATCCGTTTTTTCAGGAAAAGAATGATCACAAGATGACGTAGAGGCCTAAAAAACTCCAAGTCCAATATTTTAATTTTACTGCAAAATTAATACACTAATTTACACATTTTTCTCACAAACTGTGGAATGACAGTTTTGAAAACTCACCATCAAGAAATTCCCCTTGAGGAGGGGTGGAGCCAGGCTCATAGCTGTCTGCCAGACTGGCCCAGCGAGAGACCCATTTAGGTCCCTCTAGAGCTGCTGCGTTATCACACGGGAGCTAGAACACAGAAGACACCAGGACAGAGGTGGATATTTGATGGAGCAAAACACACGATACACATGACAGGAGAAACCAAGGGAAGAACAAAACGTGTGGACATGCGTTGGGAAGAGAACATGCTACGTAGTAATCCCTATTTGTCCACCTTATAATCAAGGGGCAACCTCCGCGGGTGAAAAATGAAGCCACTGCACAAGTGCCTTAAACCTGCATTCTTTCTAATGGGCAGCAGGGGGCAACTCCACTGGCTGCACAAAATAAGTCTGGTTGTATAGAAGTCAATCGGAAAATGACCCTACTTCATTGATGACCCCAGTAAACACTTTCAAATAGCCTCAATTGATTTTGAAAACGATGGTCCCATTTAGAGTCAAATCATATGATACAGCAGACTACGCTTTGGGGGGTGTGTTCGACAAGGTCGCCTGTCCAGTGATCGTGCGGCTCGCCGATCACGGACCAATAGCAGGCGGCGCTGCGGCTCTGTGGGAAAGCCCTGGTCTCACGCTAGCTGCTATGGGTGAGGTCACGGTGGCTACCTCCATAGTTTCGTACAGTCTATGGTTATATGATTCAGTCTCGCAGTGGTTTTTACCTGCATGGGGCCTGTCGGGGTGCCACTGAGAGCGGCTGGGATAAAGCCATGCAACGGATCCACAGAGCTACCATCGCTAGCCAGGTTAGCTTGCTCATCCTTGCCATCATTTATTATGGGCCTATACACTCCTGTGGTGGCACCACTGTACTCTGGAGAGTCGAGGACACCAAACACCTGAGGAGGACAGAGCATGCATGAGGAAGAGGCAGGCTGGAGGAAGGAAGGTCAAGAGGTTTCATGCATCCTGAAGCTATTCAACACGTGGGCGGGCTATGCCTTCAGTACGGAAGACACGAGGGGCAACTGAGAAACTGCTATTCAATTTTCCTTTTTAACTCATTGAGTGCCAATGACGACAATCGTCGTTAATTGCTTTAGTGACGTAGAGTGCCAATGACGACGATTGTCGTCAATTGCGTTTTTTGACGGTGGGACGTGGATCAAAGCCTAGTATATCTCCTGTAAAATTTTGGGGCATGTTGAATGTGTATAACCTATTTTACCGACCCATTAGGTGGCGACAGTGCTCTCCAGATTAGAGAAAGTTGAGTAAAAACAGCAGAAAAAGCCGTGATGAAACCATTCTCATGTCATGCTTTTCGCTGTCGCGCTGGGAGCCAGCGCACAACGGTGGGGGGCTCCGAAAATAGACTCTGGGTGCAGCACACTTTAAAACGCGCAGCAGAAAGCCCAGAATCGGACGCAGCTTCATCCCAGCTCATAACCGAAACCCCAGAAACGAGCGAGCCTGATCCAGACTGCCCCGACGAGCGGCCGCCATCCAGGCAGCACAGACTCGCCTGACACAAGCAGCACTCAGAGCGAGCAGACTCAGCAGAGCCACCAGAGACACACCCACGGAGGAGGAGTTTGCAGTAGAGAGGGGTGGGGGTGCTGTTATATTGAAGGAAATTACTGTTCAGATGTTTCAGGTCAGAAAATATTAGCTTCAGAGTCAGTGATTTGCTTGAAATGCTATATTTCACAAAAGGCTCAATATCTCAGCTTTCTAGATGGAAACGCCTGTATTTGCTGTTTTTGACCTATCTTCTCCGGCTGATAACTAAAGAATGGAAAATGATATCAATAAACTTTTTTTTGCTGCTGATACAATAGAGTCTCATCGTTCTTTGTGCGTGTTCGGTGTTTACATAGTAATATCACACAATATTCTGTGGGCCTCGAGAAATCACTGAAAACGCTCTGAAACTCTGGCACTGGGAGCGTCCGTTCTCCAAAAGTGGCTGGCACTCCATGAGTTAAGAAGTTTTTATCTGATTTTTCTCTCGTTTTCTCCCCTATAGAGAGGTCCAGGGATGACGTATTTTTGTAGGCTGAATGCGGAAGTCCCGAACTTCCTGGTTCTACACTGTTTCTGTCTATGGGATTTTTGAATGGGTTTTTGGCGATATGCTTCAAATAATGTCTGTGGGCAACGCAAGTTTAATCAAACGCGAACCAAGGTTCAGCGGGATAATCTTCACACATGAGGACCACTTTCATGAGTTTTGTAGCGTAAATGCGAGCCCTAGAAGTAAAATGCTCGAGCTAAGCTAATCCTGAACTACACACTGTCGCATAGGCTTCACGTCACGTCAGCACTCAACCTGGACTGTTGTTGATGTGTGCACTGATTACCTCGGGCTGAACGGGGCTGAACCAGGTGAGGGAAAGAGAATTTCCGTGTTCGCCCTTTGAAGTGGTGACGTTATTGACGTATATATCCACATCGACTCAGCAGTGTAGCCTCATTTAGCCGTTTGCTAGCTAGCCGCCCGTTTAATAGGGATGGGCATCGAATTTCGAATTTTCGAATAATCGTTGTTATTATCAAGGTCGACTTTTATTATTGAAATTCGAAATTCGATTTTTTTTTTTTTTTTTTTTTTGAGTGAAATGTTGCATTGTCTCCCCTGATTCTAAGTATAGTCAAATCGCTTGGTTTGAGCAAGTAAAACAATTTTTATAAGCATTTTAAGCAAGGTTTATGGAAAAATGAATGGCGGATGAAATCCCATGAAGAGGGAGAGGGGGTGACTTTGGCACCCCTTTGGCACTCAGACCTGAGCCTACTAAATATTTAATGAACCACTCATGATTGTCAAAACTGTTTTTTATTTTCGAAAATGTCAATGTCATGTAACATGTTCTTTACTTCAGTGGTGCAATGCTTGTTTGAGCTAAAAATCCACAGCAGAAGCTTTTTATATTAATTAATAAAGCCGTAGACTTAGAATCAGGGGAGACAATGCAACATTTCACTCACAAAAAAAAAAAAAAAAAAAAAAAAAAAAAAAAAAATTACATTTTTTTTTTCTTCCGAATTTCGAATTAAATTCGAATTTGGCCAGCGAATTTCGAATAGTGTTTTTGCTAGAAATGCCCATTCCTACCGTTTAACGGCATGTAAAAGCTTCAAAACTCATAAAAGTGGTCTTCATGTGTGAAGATGATGTTACTAAACACTGGTTCGCGTTTGATTAAGCCAGCGTTGCCCAGAGAGATTATTAGAAGCATCGCGCCAAAAACCCATTCAAAACTCCCATAGGCGAAAACTGTTTGGAACCAGGGGCGTTAGCATCGATGATTTCCGGACTCGTTACTGGACCTCTCTATTGGCCAATTTTCCCCCGCTGTCCCGGGCCGTTGCTCCACGGCTCCGATCTGGGGAGAGTTGTAGACTAGCACATGCTTCCTCAGATACATGTGCAGTCACCAGCCGCTTCATTTCACCTGACAGCGAGGAGTTTCACAGCAGGGGAGGATCATGCTCCCCCCCCCCCCCCCCCCCCCCGAGTTCCCATCCCCGGCCCTAGTGCAGCGACCGTGACTCATAACCCTCCCTTCCCTTCCCACCTGCAGACACAGCCAATTGTGTCTGTAGGACAAAGCCAGAGGTACCGCTGCCGGGAATTGAACCCACGTCTCCGCGGTGGTAGGCAAGTGTGCTATAAATAGTTTTCTCTCCTGTGTTTATGACTCAAGAACAGGCGGAAAAGGTTTTTGCCAGGATCATATTTCTAAGTGCCACCCCCTCCCCCCAATCTTTAAAACGTTGTTTTCCCAAAGCATGTGGGGGGATGGGGGGGGAGGGGGGGGAGGGGGTTAATTGTTTATTGCTGTAATACTCATTTCGGCCACAAGAGTGCACCACTTCCCCATGTCGTAAATTAGGATTAAAAGCACTCATGCTTTCTTCCAATCTTTAGAACATGGGGTAGGGATGCACTCCCGTGGCCGAAATGAGTATTACAACAACAAACAACAACAAACACGTAAAAAAAAAAAGTAAAAAAGTAGGCGTGAGGATCCAGGTAAGCTCACCTGGTCGATCATGTTGCGCGCCTCCTCCACCTCCTTGTCCTGGGACTCCGTCTCGATG
Organism: Poromitra crassiceps; assembly: GCF_964638095.1. NCBI lineage: Eukaryota > Metazoa > Chordata > Actinopteri > Beryciformes > Melamphaidae > Poromitra > Poromitra crassiceps. The sequence goes on from NC_139630.1 coordinate 23,233,157, forward strand.
GTGTAGGTCCCCGCGTCGCTCAGGCTGTCGTCCTCCTCGTTCCTCACCAGCCTGGGCGGAGCTTTGGGCTCTCCCCCGCGGACGCCCAGGGGCGGCATGGGGCACACGGGGGGCCCAGAGGAGTGGACCGGGGACGCACTCTGCCAGGGATCACTGAGAGGAACCTGGGCAGGAGGCGGGCTCGGGACGGGGACGCCGTGGGAGGCTGCCGGAGGCTGCACGGGAGACGAGGGGAAGGACACAGAGGAGGGGGCCGGAGGCTCCTGGGGGGAGGGGATGCGGGCGTGAGCAGGTGACATCATCACCGGAGGTGCGGACATCGGCGGAGTCGACATCGTCTTGTCCCTCGTCGGGGACGAGGCTCTCGGACCGGAATCCTTTAGGAACTCGGAGGCGAACTCCTGGGCCAGCTTGGACGTCTTGCCCACGCTGCCGAAGGGTCTGACCAGCATGCCCGTGGAGGAGCGTGAGGAGGAGGAGGGGCCAGCAGGGGGCGCCTCCCCTTCCGTCTTCTCCCTCTTCAGAGAGCTGGACCTCTGGGGCCCGCCGTGGCCCTGGCCCTTCAGAGGCACCGTCACCTGCTGGGTGGGCGGGATGTGAGCGTGCATGGACACCGGCCTCTCCCCGCCTTTCCGTCGCTCCAGCTTGGCTTTGAGGGCGGAGTAGGAGTCGGCGTGGGCGGGGTTATGGGTGAAGGATTGCGAGCGCTTCTTGCGCGGGTTGTCGTCAAAGAACTCGATGATGAAGGCGTGCTGGCTGAGGTGTTCGGGCGGACCCTCCCTGGGTGCCTCCGTTGTGGGGGAGCGAGGCTGAGGCGGACTGTGGGACAGCAGGCACTCGGGGGCCACGGGCGAGGGCGGGGACAGCCCAGGCGAGGGCGGGGCCAGCCCGGCCGGAGAGTATTGCCGCTGGGCGTAGACAGACTGAGCCGATTGGACCGTCTGCTCGGACTGCTCTGATTGGATGGAGTGCAGCTCAGACTGCTCTGATTGGATGGAGTGCAGCTCGGAGTGTTCTGATTGGATGGAGTGCAACTCTGACTGCTCTGATTGGATAGAGTGGTGGGAGCGGGCAGAATGGTGGGACTTGCTCCTCTTTCCCTTCAGGTCCAGGTCCTCCGAGTCACTCTGCGTTCCGTCCTCATGATGGTGACCTAGCAAACAAAGAAGGAATAAAAAAGAAAAGAAAATTATAATTACTTAGCTAGAAGCTAGCAGTTGTAGTTCGATCGAAAGTGAGCAGTTTCATCTAGGAACTAAAGTCTGTGGATTATCTTGAGCTTTGAGCACCCCAAGCCGTGTGCCATCCAGTTCCATTGTATTGGTGAGAAGGCAGAAATCTCTACGGCCGATATCTCCAAAACTCGCCAACCAAACACCAAAACCATCTAGAGGGAATAGCACTACAAGTAAGGGGAAAACTTGTATTTTTGATTTTAGGGTAAACTGTCCCTTTAAACCAGGGGTGCCCAAATTCTTTCCAACGAAGGGCCAAAACTCAATCTGGGTGGACGGCCGAGGGCCAAAAATAAACGTTGTGGAATTACATGTATTGTGTTTTATAGAAAATTAACATTCTAAATCTAAAATAACATTTTAATATAATAACCGACTTTTTATCTGTTTGGTAATTGTAATAATTTGCAATTGGTTATATATATTTAAAAAAACATCTGCATTTGTGGGGAGCTTAAACATTTAATCAGTAAACGCCCAGTTAAAAACAGTTGCATTTTCCACCTTTGTAATCAAGAGAGAAATTTGACTTAATTCACAACTTGAAAAATCCTCAAGGTACTTTGAAAATCAGCTTTATTGTCCATCTTTTGTAAACAATTTGCCATGACAATTTGCAGGGATGCAATCTCAGGAGTGAACACAGTATCCGCAGCCATATTCAGACACTGTTTCACAAAGTCACCACATGAAAAAGCTCGTCCACCCTTTGCAATCAGTGCAGATATCTGATAACTTGCCCGAGTTGCATTCTGGATAAAAAATTGGAAGGAAAAAATAATAATAATAATAAAAAATAATAAAAAAAATCCCCAAATCCGTGGCGGGCCAAAACAAACAGAGCGCGGGCAGAGCGCAAACTTGGCCCGTGGGCCCCAAATTGGTCAGCACTGCTTTAAACATTCTTACAACAGAAGTGATTCATGCTAACCTAATATGATGGTTACCTTTGAGGCTCTTGATGTTGATGGCGAGGTCACTCTTGGTGCTGTAAACGTCGTCACACGTCGGACGCCGTCTCATCATGGTGACATCACTGTGCACCAGCCAATCGGCCACCTTGCTCTCGGCCGACATCAACTCGGCGGGCGCGGTGCCGATCGCCGCCTTCGCGGGCGGAGTCTGCTGCTTCCGCTGGCGGGAGGAGAACTTGGTCACGTGGTCCTTGATCTTCATCTTGCCCGGCATGCAGTCATCAAACTCTATGGTGAAGGAGGCGTGGCTCTGGACCACCGGGGGGGTCGGGGTGGGGGGAGAGGGCGGGGCGGGGGGCGTGTCCGTGTCCTTGGTAGGGATCTCGTGAAGCTCCGCCCCCAGGGCTTTTGGGTGCTGGAAGTCCTTGGTGGGGATCTCGAAGTAGCTGGGCTCTCGGTGGTACGGGAAGACGGACTTGGCCTGCGAGTCTCTGAAGTCTGACAGGGAACCGTTCAGCTCCGGGTCCAGAGAGGGGACATCTTTCTGCAGGTCTGCTGAGGAAGGTCCACAGGAACATCCAGAGGAACCAGATTACACTGATTACTGAAAACAATGTAATTACTATAACCACCAAGGTCTTACCAGGCTACAGGGGGGTTGCCGGCACAACTCCAAAGCAACCTTCTCCTAAACAACTGAAGTCAGTGCAGCTCTCCAGACTTCCAAACAGACCTATATTTACACCACCATTTAGTGACAATCTGAACCACAGCTGACTCAGTTGCAACACACAATGGTGTGTAGGTCTTTCTATTTATAGTGTGGCTGTTTTGACTTTGGAACAGTGGTTCTCAACGTGGGGCCCGGGGACCACCAGGGGTGCTTGGGGGGGTTCCAGGAGGTCCCCAGCAAACTGAGGAAGAGGTTAATGCACTTATTGAACATAGAACGACGGCTATTCCGTTCATAGTTTGTTTCTCTCTACCTACAATACAGACAGTGGTGGAGTTCTGGACAAAATCAAGTCACAGTTGTATATGTATCTAACCATGAAGATATTCTCAGCTTTGGGTCCAAACCTCAACTGGGGGTCCGACAGTCGGTGGCTCTAATGTGGACTAAATTAGGGGTCCTTGATATGTCAAAGTTTGAGAATGGCTCCCCTTAGAACTGATCCTCATTGAGTTCAGTTGTTTTTGAGAAGGTGGCTACAAAGTTGTGCTGCCAACCTCCCTGTGAGGTGCTGTATGTGGACTCACTTCACCTGGGTTTGTTTGCACTGGCATGAGGGGGAGGAGCTAACTGCACCTGGGTTTGTTTGCACTGGCATGAGGGGGAGGAGCTAACTTCACCTGGGTTTGTTTGCACTGGCATGAGGGGGAGGAGCTAACTTCACCTGGTTTTATTTGCACTGGCATGAGGGGGAGATGCTGACAGAACATTCAGTTTTGGGTGAACTGTTCCTTTAACTGAAAGGTCAAGTCTTACCTGGATCGTCGTTCTGACCTTTCCCCCCACAGTCCTCCTCCCCCCACCAGGACGGCTGTCCGTACAGCGGGGTGGGCCGACACACCGGCGCCTCTGTGACTGTGACACACACACACACACACACACACACACACACACACACACACACACACACACACACACACACTTCGATTATACACACACACACGCTTCGATTATGGAATAGACTTGAGAATAGACGTGAGAATGTCTGACCAAAGACTCACTAAGAAGATGTTTGTTTGGGACATCGCCCATGGTCATCCTTGGGCAAATGATTTGAAATCCCTATTTTATTCGATCAACTTGTCATTTATTTTTCTTTAACAGGTTATTATGTGATACCTGAGAGACTATGTGTAATATGTTTATTTTGTATAAGGATAAATGGTCTGTTGACTTATGGTATAAACCAAAACTAAGAACCTACCTTCACCTAAAAGACAGTTACGGTGTGGAGCCCTATATGTGAAGTTTGACTTGGACAGACGAAAAAGATCTCTGTGTGCCCAGTTACGCTCTGGAACCCTTCCCTTAGCAATAGAGACTGGTAGGTTGAATGCTCCCCCTGAAGAAGGTAGACTCTGTTTAATATGAGATTTAGATGACGTTGAAAATGAGACTCACTTTTTGCTCTATTGCACTGCATGTGAAGATGCAAGGTAAGTGCTCTTTAGTCAAATGTCCTCTATTTCTGCTAACTTTTTTATTTGGGTGACTATGAGAAACTGGAGTTGTGTTTTAAAAAAGGGACCTTCCTCACAGCAAATTGTGTTTGTCGGACATGGGAGCAAAGACAGAACATTTTGTTTAAAAAGTGATGGAAGGACTTGTCTTGTTCTTTGAGCAGTATGTTGACTTGCGATTTGGCCTTCTTTTTTTATTGTACCATTGTTACGTTGTCTTTGATGTGTGTCTTGTAGGTCCAGGGCATGACACTAATAACAAAATCAATCAATCAATCAATCAATCATACACACACACGATAGAGACAGTCGGCATGTGTGGGAACGCCCACAAAATGTTATACGGCTGACTCACCAAAGGAAAGTGCTGCGGCTCTAAACTACAGGTTTGGGGGTTCTAGAGCAGAACACAAGACGTCTGTTCAGATGTGCGTTTACTGCGGTGGTTGAATCCCCGATCGTGTCTGCCTGGGCTGGCCTAGCAGCTAAATTCTAACTTTGCTGAATGGATAGAACGGGGGGGATTTACCCCACCCTGACCACGCCCCCAGCCAGGCTGAGCCAGCTAACCCAGCGTCTATGACGAGACCATCGCCTCAACCTTAGTATAAGTGACAACCCATTCTCACTTCTAACTAGAGATGAAACGGTATGAACATTTCATATCGCGATTATAGTGACCAAAATGATCATGGTTATCAGTATTATCGCGGTATTGTTAAAATGTGTTGAAAATGTTCCAAGGGTTCTGATACACTCACTGAAATCATTTCACCACCAATTTCGCCTGCATCTGAAAGACTGTTTAATTTGATTTATTTATTTGAGGGACAATGCACATTAATTAACTCATTCATGGCCAAAGACGTCTTTGACGTGTTATCAGGAATAGCCCTCCCAGCCAATGACGTGTTTGACGTGTTTTTGTTTTTATTAGTACAGCGCGTAGTTCAAAGACTTCCCCAGCCTGTGACATGTTATCAGGTCCCTAGCCTCAAAGCCAAGCCGACAACACGCGATCAAACACATACCGCAGCTGTTGTTTTGAAATGAGCAGGAGGAAAAACAGAAAACAGAGAAACGCGCTTCCTTGTTGCAGAGGAGAAACGCCATTGAAACACCCCTCGGCGCGCTGCACGAGCTGATCGGCTTGCTGCAGGGCAGCGGACATCGAAACCGCGGTAGTCAAACCCGTGACCAACATGATAGATCCTGGTCCCTGGACACAGGAACGGCCCGAAAGAGACGAGACGGAGTCACAACTGTGTGAGGAGGAGGAGAACAGCAGCCTCGCCACAGAAATGGCTTTCACACAGAGCCAAGCAGCACGGCCACTTTCCTGTCGAGGGCGAGGAAGACTGGACTGACTCCAATGCGACAGGACCCGGATGATCTTGCGGTAAGGAGTGTGTGAGTGTGTGTGTGTGTGTGTGTGTGTGTGTGTGTGTGTGTGTGTGTGAGAGAGACTACACTGATCTCTGCATTCTATTCTATGATCACACTCACTCACACTGAGTAAACTGTATTGTTGAATGTAAAAAAAGCACTTCATGTATATGTATATATATATATATATATATATATATATATTTTTTTTTTTGTCATTTGTGTCATAACGAATAATATTTACATGTCTGATGTCAATACAGTTCAAAATAAAAGAATTGAGAGCGAGTTCTGCCTGAGATTGTGTGATTTACAAAAATGCCATTTTCTGCAATTTGTCTTCTCAGAGAGACCTTTTTGGTGAAAACAGGGTGTATATAAATGGCTATAAGTAGAGTACAGAACATGCTAAAAGCTCACTTTTTTTTTCCTGGTGAACCCAGAGACGTACATCTTCATTTTGAGGTATTGCAAATCACTTTGGTGCTAATAGATAATTTACTGTGGGTCTTGAAAGATGACCAACAATTATGAAAATCTTTGGCCTGTGCTAAATATTGGCAGTCCTAAACTGGCCATGAATGAGTTAACATTACTGTAAAGATGCCAGTGTTAGCCAAATGGGTAATTTTCAACTGTAGTCCTTTGAATCTCTAGTTAGAATTGCCAGTGCCTCACACACACTGACAGGAGTATTAACCCTAACATACATGTCTTTGATAGTGGGAGGAAACCCACACGAACATGGGGAGAACATGCAAACTCTACACAGAAAAGACCTGGGATGGACCGGGGTTCAAATCCGGGACCTTCGTGCTGTGAAGCAGCAGCGCTACCCACTGATCCACCGTACTGTCCTCGGCATCAAAGGCAATATATGTTTGTATATATGGCTGTCTCGTATTAAAAAAAAAAAATACATTTTTATTTTGTGTCATAAATCAATGCCATTGGTCACCCTTCACAGACGTCTGTCTGTGGGTTTTACGACATTTAACCAGTGGAAAAGCATTAAAACAATCGTGTGAGTAAGTCTCGTAACTCCATTCGCCCTCAAAGTGTCGCTCAAACCTCGAAGCTCCTCCCCTTCCTCCGTCTGAAGCTCCCCAGGCACAAGTATTATACCCTGGAAGACAGACACAGGCAGACGCGCCGTGTATTTCTGAGTCATTCTGACTTTGTTTTGTTTATTTCTGGCTTTGTCTGACGTGAATAGATCAATAAAATGTTTTTGAATTATTGTTGTTCTATTCACCTTATTCACCACGCCCACTTTTTCTCTCTTCCGCGTTACACGCAAATGTATTTGTTCTTCCGGTTCAGCGGTGGTTGGCGGCCAATTTCAAAACAAAACGTCACTATAATAATGAATGAAGTTTGGCAACATTCAGAATTAAGCTACACTGCGGCCAACTTCAGTTCCATGTTCATAGCGTTACTGCTGCGAGGAGCCGATGGCTGTACCCGGTCGACATTTAACGTTAGTTACAAAAGCACGCAGACAGTGTTTTCTCACTGCCAGTAGCCTACAGTAGGGGTTGACAGATAGCTAGTCCGACCGGTGTCAGCACAGCCAGCGCTCCCAGTCCTCGCTGCTCGTTAAATATTTCCAAATTATTATTAATTTATTTTATTTATTATTATAAATACGTTATTCTGATAAACTGGTCACATATAGGTTACGTTCTCAACCGAAAAATATTAAAACTTTAAAACAGTTTTTTTCCCCCCCTTGAAGACAGCTTTTTGGCAAGTCTAAAAATGACTACGGTAGGCGTAATCTACTTCCGTGTCTAAAACCGGAAAGACGATTACAAAATGACGTCATGCAGAAGCGTCCTTGTATGGGCAAAGAATAAGGTGAATAGAAGTCTATTGAACATGCATGTTGTGGGAGTTCTAACCGGACTGCAGGCGAGCCCGCGCAGCAGGCGAGCTGCAGGGCAGGTCGAGGGGCGTAGCGGGCGAGCTAGCGAGCCTAGTTGGTTTAAATGTATTCTTTATGATTTCATCTTATTGTATGTTATTGGTTGAAATGTATTCCTTATTCTTTCCTATGTAAAGTCCACAGATCATTATAGTGGAGCCTGAGCAGATTAGTCTGTCAGACATCCGAGGAGAGAGGAACAACTCAGCAAGGTCCGACGGGACTATGGGCGTGGATTGGCTGCTGTTACCATGGAGACAGGATGTGGCAAGAGAGGAGAGAGGGACAGGGACAGAGAGAGAGAGAGAGAGAGAGAGAGAGAGAGAGAGAGAGAGAGATATAGAGAGAGAGGAAGGACAGGGGAGGGGGAGGGGTCAGCTCAGCTTTTCCTATGAAAACACATCTATCTGTTTGACCGTACACAATGTCCATCATAACAAGCCATAGTGAACCTTCCCAGATAAAGCCCTTTTCACAGCAGCCATTTTGTGTCTCAAAGCAGGGGGAAACACAGGTGTAACCAATAACATGAATGGAATGGACACCTAAATGGAATGGAAGTTGAAAACCATCATTAATGTCATTGGTTACACCTGTGTTTACCCTGCCTTGAGACACGAAATGGCTGCTGTGAAGAGGGCACATTCCCCCATACTGAGTGTGCTTAGCAGATTATTGCATACCCTGGGTCAGAGTCATGGGCGGAGTTTGCGGGATGGAGTAAGGATGCACATTTTTATCAATTTCCTTATTCGATTAATTGGTCATGTTAACGATCAATTCATCGATTAATCCTTATATTAAAAAACAGCTTTTGACATACAAAATAGAAAATACATAATGCAGGGTTTTACACCTGTCTTTAGGCCTACCCAACAAGTTGATCAACCAAATACACTTCCTGCATTACTGTAGCTGTCATTGTGCTTGTGGACATGAGATATTTCAACATTATATTACAATGTTTACAATGATTACTGTTGTCTTTTTGGGTGTAATTCTCCTCACTGGACTTTCTGTCTGCTAGCTTGGCTTTCTTCTTCCTCTGTATGAGCAGTGAAAGTTACATTTTGCCCTTGTGCTGTTAAATAATTTCAGCAAAGAAAATAAAAATGTGAAAATAGCACATAGCCTACATTGTCGATTAATCGGTTAACATATAGTTTGATCGATCAAATTCTTAACGATCGATTGTCGATCAATCATTAACATCCCTAGTACGGGGCCAGTCGCCACTGGCCACCCTCGTTTTTTTGTTTTGTTTGTTAGTTCTTTGCTCCACTATTGGCTCCATGTCACTGGCTGAATATGATCACAACATTTTTATCAACTTTCACTTTGACAAGGGCTGCCCCCCCAGTATTAGCAGAGTATTTAGTACCCTGGGTCAGAGTATCAGCAGAGTATTGTGTCCCCTGGGTCAGAGTATTAGCAAAGTATTGTGTACCCTGGGGCAGAGTAGTAGCAGAGTATTGTGTACTCTGGGTCAGAGTATCAACAGATTATTGCGTACCCTGGGTCAGAGTATCAGCAGAGTATTGCATACCCTGGGTCAGAGTATTAGCAGAGTATTCCGTACCCTGGGTCAGAGTAGTAGCAGAGTATTGTGTACCCTGGGGCAGAGTAGTAGCAGAGTAGTGCGTACCCTGGGTCAGAGTATCAGCATAGTATTGTGTACCCTGGGTCAGAGTATTACCAAAGTATTGCGTACCCTGGGCCAGAGTATTAACAGAGTATTGTGTACTCTGGGTCAGAGTATTGCGTACCACGGGTCAGAGTATTAGCAGAGTATTGCATACCCTGGGTCAGAGTATCAGCAGATTATTGCGTACCCTGGGTCAGAGTATCAGCAGATTATTGCGTACCCTGGGTCAGAGTATCAGCAGATTATTGCGTACCCTGGGTCAGAGTATCAGCAGATTATTGCGTACCCTGGGTCAGAGTATTAGCAGAGCATTGCATACCCAGGATCAGAGTATTAGCAGAGTATTGCGTACCCTGTGTCAGAGTATTAGCAGAGTATTGCGTACCCTGGCTCAGAGTATTAGCATAGTATTGCATACCCTGGGTCAGAGTATAAGCAGAGTATTGTGTACCCTGGGTCAGAGTATTAGCAGAGTATTGCGTACCCTGTGTCAGAGTATTAGCAGAGTATTGCGTACCCTGGCTCAGAGTATTAGCATAGTATTGCATACCCTGGGTCAGAGTATAAGCAGAGTATTGTGTACCCTGGGTCAGAGTATTAGCAGACTCTTGCGTACCCTGGGTCAGAGTATTAGCAGAGTATTGTGTACCCTGGGTCAGAGTATTGCATACCCTGGGTCAGAGTATTAGCAGATTATTGCATACCCTGGGTCAGAGTATAAGCAGAGTATTGTGTACCCTGGGTCAGAGTGTATTAGCAGAGTATTGTGTACCCTGGGTCAGAGTATTAGCAGAGTATTGCATACCCTGGGTCAGAGTATAAGCAGAGTATTGTGTACCCTGGGTCAGAGTATTAGCAGATTATTGCATACCCTGGGTCAGAGTATTAGCAGAGTATTGTGTACCCTGGGTCAGAGTATTAGCAGAATATTGTGTACCCTGGGTCACAGCCTTGGCCCGGTCCGTTTTCTCCGGTCGGATCCGCTCCTCGAGCTCGCGCCTCCCCTCAGACACGCCCCTCTGGCCCATCTGCAGCTGGCTGGTGTACTTCTCATGCTGAAACATCACATACATTTTTATTAACCCAATGATACCTGATGCAGCATTTGTGTGTGTATCCCTTTAAGACCGCCAACCGCGTTAACGCGGTTGGCGGTCTTAAAGGGATACACACACAAATGAGGGATATACACGCAAATGCTGCATCAGGTATCAATGGGTTAAACACAGTGGAGTGATATCACTTCAGCAAGCAGTTATAATACACTAAAATGTCAAGGCAACATGAAGACATATGACTACAACACAGACAGTATCACACAATATCACTGTAATCTAACAGAGAGCTGGAGGACTCCGTCCGTAGGGAGGAGAGCGAGTGTCTTTTCCTTTATCCTTTCGTCTTTTAGATTATTTTTCCTATTTCCTTTTTAAGTCTTCTTCAATACAGCACGGTGTTTCACCTTATGTAGAAGAGACAGTCTGGCTTGAGAGACTAACAGGAAGTGTAAACACAATCGGACGTTCTGATTGTGTTTACACTTCCTGTGACTTCCTAGTCTGACTCATATGTGAGTCAAACTAGGTTTGACCAGCTGAGTCAGACTAGTTTTGAGCAGGTAAAACAGCCGACATTTTGAACGGGAAGTCATGACACAGTGGGCGAGGCGGGGCTACATAAGGTGAAGTGCTATACCACTGTAGATTATGTAGCTGACATAAGCGGAGACGCTTACGGTTCTAATGAGCTCAATTTCAATCAGATATCTGTGTGAGATGTGAGAGGTCAAGGGACCAGTTTGAAAATGGTCGTGCCCATTTAACTTTGTCAAAAACGTTGCTGACTTTGGAGCTACAGTATGTTACAGAGAGCTAGCATAACATGGATGTCTAGCTTCCGCCAATACCAGAAGCTTCACTCGAGTTGAAAAACTCCGCTCGCCAGACCTCGTCAAACACGGACTTGCGGCCCACAAATTTTCTGAGCTTCAACTTGAAAATATTTCACGGCCCACTAGAGGGCAGGTGGTTGAGAAACACTGAAATAGACGATAAAGCAGACTATGTTTTGAGGCGTGATTGACAGGTTGCCTGTCCAATGATGGCACAGCTTGTCAATCATGGACCAATAGAGCTCAACAGTCACGTGACTTTCCGTGACGTTTTTCTGCCCCGGAAGAGAGTTCCCCATTCATTTTCTCCATAGACATTTAGAAAAATCCTTATATAACGAGTTGTAAGGCTGTAACCAAGCCAACCCGTGACCTGGTGAATCGAAAATTCTTTTTTGAAATGTCTATGGGGAAAATGAATGGGGAACTCTCTTCCAGGGCAGAGAAACGTCACGGAAAGTCACGTGACTGTTGAGCTCTTTAGCAGGTGGTGCTGTGGCTCTGTCTGGCTCCAAATAACCAAGATGGCGGCTTCAAAATGGGAGTCCACAAACCAATGGGTGACATCACGCTGGCTACGTCCATATTTTTTATACAGTCTATGATTTGAACACACAACGGTTTCATCACAATGTCATGTAGGACAATAGTTAGAGCGCCATCGGCAGGCCAACCAGTGTCATGTGTAATGATCTGATCCACAGGGGCCACTGCCAAAGGCTAGTTTAAAGGTCAAGAGAGGTGAAGAAATGTTTCTACTTCTTGTTCCACCACTAGGCGGCAGCGTTCAGACCAGGGGGCTGACATTACCTTCAGGGCCTCCTCTGGGACTCTGTGCTGGCTCTTCTCCAGGACGTACACGTGAGAATGTGAAGGCCACGTTAAGAACACAAACTAGGGATGGGTACCGAACTCGGTACTTTTACAGGCACTGACCGAATTACGTCGGTACTGCCCCGTACCAGTTCACATAAAAACGAACGGTACCAAATTTCGGTACTTGAACGCATCTGAGTAATAGAAAGAGAGTGGTGAAAATAGAAATTCCGACGGAACCTTAAGGCAACACGCGAGAGCGCGTTACGTCAGTACGTCACTCTGGTTCTGAAAGCAAAACAGGACCAGCCGAAAGCTGTGGCTACACTTTACCAAGATAGACTCAGATAACACTGGTTGCAACATGTGTGATGTGAATTGCAAAGATGGCCAGGGAAACACCTCAAACTTGAGG
>NC_139630.1:23255578-23430885 GCF_964638095.1 Poromitra crassiceps
ATAGACATATTGATCTTATTTTACATCTATCATGGAATTCTATCCCTGCTTCTATGTTAACTCTTTTTATGTGAAACACTGACTACGTTTACATGCACACAATATTCCACTATTATTCGGAAAATGACAATATTCTGAATTTGATAAGGGTCATGTAAACAGCATATTCCAGTTGCATTTTCCGAATTTGCCCTTTTTCAGAATTTAGGATTTTCCGATTAAGACATCTGGGTTATTCCAGTATTATTCAGGTTTTAGGAGGATTCTTTGATCATGTATACAGCACATTCGGAATATGCGTCTCAATCAGGGTTTTTACCGCAGTTTGCGACGCATGTTTCCTGTCAACTGATGTGTGCTAGAAAGAGCTAGAAGAGGCGATATAATCATAATAATCCATCATCTCTGGCATGCGAAAAGAAAAGCCCACATTTCTGATTGGGAGGAGATGAGAAACATCGATTTAAAGAGAGAGATATTTAAAGAGAGAGTGGTGCGCACGGAAGTCCAAAGTGCTTGCGAGCCTGCGAGGTAATAACCTAGGCTACTAGCGTACTTTTTATGAAAGGTGTGCAAATATCGCAACGCCAAACTTTCCAGCAGCAAACTCCTGAAATGGACCAAGTGATGCTGGTAAGAATAACTGTCAGAAAAACTGTCAGGGAGGGCGAGCTACGGCTGCATGTAAACGGGAATATTAGTGGATTATTTATTTAGTCGGAATATTGTCATTTTCCGAATATGGGCAAGAACCAGAATATTGTGTGCATGTAAACGTAGTCATTGGTGTATGTCATTTCTTTGTTGTAAAGCACTTTGATCTGCATTTCTTGTATGAAAGGGCTTATTATTATAATTATTATTATTATTATTATTATTATTAAGTAGCTGACACAAAGATGCTTGTTCTTCCGCTGGTAAAGAGACTTTGTGCTGCAGAGGGAGACTGGCAGTGGTTCTCGTCAGTAAACACTCTCCTCTGAATTACAGACGCATGACAGCGCTAATGCTAACAGCAGCTAACTCAATAACCAGAGGGACTGTACACACGCACACACACACACACACACACACACACACACACACACACACACACACACACACACACACACACACACACACACACACACACACACACACACACACCCCTCTGTCTGTTCCCGTCACAAGGGTAAAAATATCTGTCACAAATTCAGTTTGTCTCTTTGACCATCAGAGTGTCCCCTGCTCTGGGGCCACGCCCACTTCCTCCTCCCCTGACCCACTTGGGCTGCATTTACACTGCGGGTCTTGATGCCCGGATCTGACTTTGTGGCCTAGATCTGATTTTGTTGACCTTCTGCTTACATGGACTTTTAAAAGTGGCCCACAGTATATCTGATAGCTGTGTGTTTACACTGCTTAACACTGGAAACAACCTGCATGCTCACACGAGGGTTTGGTTAAGTAGGCTACGCAAGCCACTAAGCACCGCAGGTCACTATGACCTCCTTATTAAGGAGCACATTCTGCAGCGCAAGTCCCTACAGGGATATTGTAGAGATATTATAGGGGACACCACAGGAGAGAACAACAAATAAACACACTGGAGCATCACAGACTCACCACCACCAGGGTGGGAATTACCTGGAGTGGAGACCCATGGAGACCATGGAGGCCATGGCCTCCGTTGCCCCTCCCTCTGGCCGTGATGCCCCTAAGGCCACTTTGCCAGTGCCCTGCTAGCAGCCTGCTACTGTCAGTTGTGTCAGTGGTCTCGCTCAAGATGGCCTTGCCCCTAAAATCCTCCACCCTGCTCACCACACCACGTCCAGAAATATGAAACAAATATTAAATCCTCGTGCTGATATTAAACATGCAAAGGGCTGCATGGTAAACTCTCTGTTTCTAATATTAGATCAACCCAAACCACCTTTTTGCGGGATTACTTTGCACAAGCAGTTTCCTTATGAAGCAGAGAGCAAAATAAATAGAGAAGCGCAGGAATGAGTCCAGAAGTATACTTCCAGGTTCGTCAGGCAAAAAGTGAATGGTGTTTTAGAACGGGGATTTCACTTAAATGCATAAAATAAGGTCTGTGGTCGAATGTGGGTTCAGCAGGATAATTTTCACAAACGTGAATAACTTTTATGACTTTTGGAACGTAAATGCGTTTTTTTTTTTTTTTTACGCGATTTTTAGAAAACGCTTCAAAAGGCATAAAAGTTATTCACGTTTGTGAAGAGGATCATGCTGAACCCAAATTTGCGTTCCCGTAAACTTTTGCGAAGCACAGACCTTATTTTATGCATTGAAGTGAAATGCCCATTCTAAAACCCCATAGACTTTCCCACTGACGAAACAAAATGGCGGCGATTTCTGGATAAGCCTACAAAAAATGCGTCATCCCTGCGGTACTCTATAGCCTATCAAATAAACGGGCTGTATAAATGAACCTCCGACATTTAAGAAACTGACACCTATAATCGCAGAATGACCAAGCGAAAGTAAACGAGATTATGAATGCAAGGTGTGTTATTTGGAGACAGTTGGAGTTATAAAATAGCGCTGTGTTTGGATACAGAATCATTTGGTGAATTCCAGGAGGTGTTTTGAATAAAGCCTTCGTATGGTGGGAACGGACAGCAGTCAGCCAAACAGCTGAGTACAGCCTCTGGAAATGCAAGAGGACGCACGCACACACACACACATGGAATTTTCAGTCACGTGCGACTCGCAATGATAGGCAATATCCGATCTGTCCGCTTAGATGACAGTCGCATTGGCAGATATCCGATTCACATCTGATTAGAGCTGTCACTTTTTCCCCAAAAAAATTCGAATTAACTTTAATTGCCCCTCAATTTGTTCGAATATATCCGAAGTTAATTGGTTAATTGGTTAATTGCGTGCTCCCCCGCAGCCCCATAAAAGTTACATTACCTTACATGAGAGATAGTCATCTTTTCTCTTTGATGTCTTAACGAGCAGTTGTCCGCTCCTGGCTTTGTTGTTGTCTGCATCGGCCACATTTTGTCTTGTGTCTCTCATCAAACAACAACTTGTGTCAAGACATGTCCACCTGATAGGTCAAGCTGTTAGAGCGGAGCGCCCTCTGCTGGATCATCAATGGATTACATATTTAAAAAATCCCCCCGCCGCAAAAAACAATATTATTATTATTATTATTATTTTAATTCGGATGGGTCAATTACATATCGAACGTCCCCCCCCCCCCTCCCCCACATTCGAAGTTACATTCGAATTTCGATTAAAAAGTGACAGCTCTACATCTGATTTACTTCCACATATGATTGATTGAATGTGACCACATATGATTGAGAACATCTGATCTGAGAATATCTAATTCCATGTGCTTTTGTCCTGCTTACACTTTCATAACACATATCGGATATGTGCCACATGTGAGCAAAACATCAGAATGAGGTCACCAGGCAGTCTAAATGTGGCCTTAAGGCCCAATTATACTCTACGTTAAAGACGGAGACGGAGACAGACATAGCCTTCTGTCCGTACTCTGCGTTCATTTCGTGCGTTTTCTGTCCGTCCTCTGAAAGCTTACGGATACACATGAAATGCAGCAAAACCACACACACACACTCATACATTTGACTCTCTACTGCCCACTGGTGGATGTATTTCTTAACACGATACAAACGTGAAAGATGGATGGAAGTATGTAGGCAGTGACGATAATAACGTTTGAAACGGACGCATCTATTTATGTATGAAAATGGAATATAAATGAGCCATTAGTCAGCACCAAGCGGAAACCTCCGGGTCTGAAAAGTGAAGCCAACGGGGAAGTGCCTTAAACATGCATTCTTTCTAATGGCCAGCAGGGGGCAACTCCACTGGTTGCAAAGAGAAGTCTGATTGTATAGAAGTCAAGGAGAAAATGACCCTACTTCTCACTTGATTTATGACCTCAGTAAACACTTTCCTAATGAGTTGATGGTCTTTATCACTAGTTTCAAGTGTTATTCAATACAGCCTGATGTTCATTTAGTAAGTATGGTTCCATTTAGAGTCATAAAGACCATAAAGCAGGTTATGCTTTGAGGTGTGATTGACAGGTCGCCTGTCCAGTGATCATGCAGTTAATGACGGACCAATAGCAGGCGGCGCTGCGGCTCTGTAGGAACGCCCTGGTCTCACGCTAGCTGCTACTGGCTCCACAATAGTGACGGTGAAAATGTCAAACTCAAGGCTTCATAACGGGAGTTCACAAACCAATGGGTGACGGTGGCTATGTCCATATTGTTTATAGAGTCTATGGTCACCACACTTATTGTAAATACTGTGTGTATATATAGCATTTTTGGGGGGCTTTGTTTCCTTCTTTCTCACAGTGAATGAGAACAGCCTGGTATAATATCACACTGCACCAACTTCACCAAGTCTGTGAAAATGTACCTGGAGGAAATAAATCTGATTCTGATTAATAAATAAAAATGGAAAAGAACACATTTAAAGTCCCTGATAATCTACACAGAAACAATCCATGTATCACCAATACCTATATCTGCATTACAGAGTATGTGGTGTGGTGAGGTGTGCGTGTGTGTGCGTGTGTGTGTGTGTGTGTGTGTGTGTGTGTGTGTGTTTGTGTGTGTCCGTGCGTGTGTGTGTGTGTGTGTGTGTGTGTGTGTGCGCGTGCGGATGTGTGTGTGTGCATGTGTGTGTGTGTGGGTGTGCGTGCAGATGTGTGTGTGTGTGTGTGTGTGTGTGTGTGTGTGTGTGTGCGCGTGCGTGCGTGCGTGCGGATGTGTGAGTGTGCATGTGTGTGTGTGTGTGTGTCTAACCTGTAGCATGAGCTCACAGTCCTCTCTGCCGACGAAGATCATCTCTCGGGGGAGGCGGTGCCGCGTGCCCGAGCTGCTCACCAGGAACCATGACGTCACGCATGATGTCATGCATGATGTCATGCATGATGTCACACTCATCTTCACAGGAAGAAACCCCAGAGCATCCTGGGACAGGGACAGAGAGAGGCACCCTTCAACACTTTCCTTATTTAAAGGCCGGCTTTACCGTGGGGAATATGAATATATATTAATTCTTAAAACATCTTAAATTTCGAATCCGTTGAAATTTTTGAAATTGCTTGTTCACAGCCAGAGAAAAAAAAAAAAAAAAAAAAAAAAAATGGGCCGGGTGACGCGTTTCGACGCGAAACGCGTCACCTGGCCCAATTTTTTTTTTTTTTTTTTTTTTTCATTTATTTTTTTCTCTGGCTGTGAACAAGCAATTTCAAAAATTTCAACGGATTCGAAATTTAAGATTTTTTAAGAATTAATATATATTCATATTCCCCACGGTAAAGCCGGCCTTTAAGCAATAACCCCTGAGAGGGCGTGGTTTACAGTGATTTTACTAAAGTGAAAATACTAAAGATTCTCTGGTTTCAGCTTCTTAACTCATTCACCGCCAGTTTAGGACTGCCAATATTTAGCACAGGCCAAAGATTTTCATAATTGTTGGTCATCTTTCAAGACCCACAGTAAATTATCTATTAGCACCAGAGTGATTTGCAATACCTCAAAATGAAGATGTACGTCTCTGGGTTCACCAGGAAAAAAAAGTGAGCTTTTAGCATGTTCTGTACTCTACTTATAGCCATTTATACCATGGTCTGGGTGAATACTCGATTCTGATTGGCTGCAAGGTGTCCATTAAAAAGTGATATTGTACAGTGATAATGGACACCTAGCTAAATGGTCTGTTCACCGTTCATATCAATGCGCCATAGTTTCACAGTGTGGTATCAAGAGAGCTGTTTGAGCTCTATACCCCCGTTAAGGGTTAATATGACAATTTTCTAAGTTGAGGAAAAAAAATGACTCGGTCAAAGTAAGTATTTAAATCACCCCTGTGTGCTCAGTTTATCAAAAATAACTCTTATTTACAATTTTGATTTTCGTTTCGGAGATTTCCCTCCCCTGACAGAAGCCGGCTCTGAGCCATTATGAGCCACTCTCCGGACAGAGAAAATGGGCGTGAACAGCCGAGGAAAGAGAGAGAGAGAGAGAGAGAGAGAGAGAGAGAGAGAGAGAGAGAGAGAGAGAGAGAGAGAGAGAGAGAGGAGCAGGGAAGCTTGCACTGTGTGTGTCAACAGCGCTGTGCTGTCCTCCTTTCTCTCTCTCTCCTCTCGCCTCTTCATACGCACATTTTCTCTGTCCCACAGTAAACCCTGGAGAATAATACTCATGTATAGAGTCGTTTCCATGTTGCCAAACACTATTGACAGTTTGAGCCTTCCCGCAGATGGCAAAACAAGCAGTTTTTTTTGGACTCCAACATACTGAAAGCAGATAGTTTTCACTCTGCTCCTGCCTCGCGCCATTTACGTCTTATAAGACCCGCAGACGTTAACGCAATTCCCTGGAATGCGAGTTTAAACGACCCAGTTACATGGCGTTGCATTCTTAGACATTGCCGTTTTATTTTGTATGTTGTTACATAGGCTACAATTGGCCAAATTATTAGTTAGCTTGATTCTAGAATTGTGCCAGGTGTAGAAACTAAGCAGCCATTTTATCCCATGATAGCCTAATCTCGAGGGGACTATTTTGTCTCGCCGGTTCTCAACTCATATTCAAGGTTATGAAAACTAGATTTTGATTGCAAAATGCATGGAAATATAAATGAATGGTCTTGTTTTGTTTCTTTGGCAAGTGACCATGGTATAAGCGGGTTAATGCACTTCGAGGTGTCCATTATCACTTTTTAAGGGACTTCGCGGAGGCAAACCATCCTCGGCTTCGCCTCGGACGGTTCACGCCTCCACGTCGTCCCTTAAAAAGTGATAATGGACACCTCGTCGTGCATTAACCCTTACTTATATACACCCTGTTTTCACCCAAAATGTCTCTCTGAGAAAAGAAATTGCAGAAAATGGCATTTATGTACAGCACACAATATCATGCAGAACTCGCTCTCAATTCTTTTATTTTGAACTGTATTGACATCAGACATGTAAATATTATTCATTATGACACAAATGACAAAAAAAAAATATATATATATATATATATATGAAGTGCTTTTTTTACATTCAACAATACAGTTTGCTCAGTGTGAGTGAGTGTACAGACAGACACACAGACAGACAGACAGACAGACACACAGACACAGACACACACACACACACACACACACACACACACACACACACACACACACACAGAGAGAGAGAGTTCTGTCCACAGCTGCCTGCAGCTAGATCGCACCTCCTTCCCCCTCCTTCCCCATCAGCGTTTTGCCTCCTCTGCTGCTCGTTTTCCTCCTCTCGTTCGGGCTGGGAGTGGGACGAATGCTGCGACACGAGTCACACGACACAGGAACGGGTCCGCGGCTTGGCTTTGGGACCAGGCGCTGCTGGAACCGGATCGATCATGTTCGTCATGGGTTTGACTAGGCAATCCAGGTTCGCCCTGCAGCAAGGCAGCAGTGCAGCGCGCCGAGAGGCGTTTCAATGGTGTTTTTTCCTCTGTACAAGGAAGCGCGTTTCTCTGTTTTTCCTCTTTTCCTCCTTCTTCCTCGTTTCAAACAACAGCTGCGGTATGTGTTTGATAACGTGCTGTCGGCTACCCTTTGAGGATAGGGACCAGATGACATGTCAGAGGCTGGGTAAGTGTTTCAACTACGCGCTGCACTCATAAAAACAAAAACACGTCAAACACGTCTTTGGCGTGGATGGCTATTTCTGATAAGACGTCAAAGACGTCTTTGGCGGTGAATGAGTTAAAGTCGAACCAGTCAGTCTTAAAGCTGAACCCAAAAATGACTTTTCTTTTCTTTTAGTTCAAATACCTGGGTATGCAGTGCACCTATTTAATAATGTATGCAAAACAAATCACAACAATCTAATTTCTTTAGTTTTTCACACTTTTTCACATCAAAAGTTCATTTTTCAAGATTTCATTGATAACAGTAATGTACAGTTTGCTGACGTCACCTAGTACTATCAAATTTCTACCCCATTTCAACCAATCATATCACGACATGCAGCTGTCAATCAAATCTTCATTTCAGGATAATTTTCTCTTCCAAATGAAGTAGAAAATGGCGCCTAGTGCCTGTCATCTGGCAGAATTCCTATCCCATAAACTAACTACTAACTTGGCCAATTGTTAGAAACATGGATAAAAAACAAAAACTATAATCTCTAAGAATGCAAAGAAATGTAACTGGCTCGTTAAAACGCGCATTCCAGGGATATCGTATCGTTATAGCAGCGATAATGGCGCGCGCATCCGAGAGCTTGGTTGTCAGGGGTTGCACTTCGGAGATTCCAGGCCGACGTGCTGCACTCTCTGCTCGGCAACACGAAGGCAGCTGGCTGCCTGCGGCTCGCTGAGCTCCACTCCTCCCGTCAAAAGGCTCTTCCCGAGGGGAGCGCCACAACACGACTGAATCCCACTCGATTTGGAGGCGGAACACGCCAGGATTGGCCAAAGCCCAATCCAGTCCCCAGAATTGTCAAATAAAATCATCGACATGATACTATGACCCGCCTCTCAACCTGTCATCTTAGACAAACTATGTTTTCAGTCTGAAACGGACTCATTATGCACGTGACGAACGGGTTCAGTTCGACTTTAAATGTGAATATTTTCTGGCTGCTTTAGTCCTCTATGACAGTAAACTGAATATGTTTGGGTTGTGGAGCTGTTGGTCAGGACAAAAGAAGACATTTGAGGATGTCATCTTGGGCTTTGGGGAAAAAGCGATCCACATTTCCCCCCATTTTGTGACATTTTATAGACCAAACAACTGATCGAGAAAATAATCGTCAGATTAATCAATAATGAAAATAATCGTTCATCGCAGCCCTACTGTAATACAGAAGTACAGTGGTATGTATAAACTCTTTCTCAATGTCAAGAAAGGATCCTCAAACGGCTGAATCTTCAAATTCTACAAAGGACTGTGTCTTCAGCAGAGAGGACATTTCCAGGATGCATGTGTGTATCCTCAGCGCATGTAAAGTACCCACAATTCTTTGCACACGAATTGCCAGGTCTTTTAAAAATGGCGAGCATCGTAAATTAATTGTTACCACTTTAGCGTGCCACCAAACGTTTTAATGCCAAATGGTTTATTAATAAGCTAGAAGCTTCAGTAACGTTGGGCTAACTGAGCTGAGCTAAGCTGAGCTAAGTTTGTTAGCTGGCCTGCTACCTAACTAACTAGCTAGCTAGCTCTGTCAACTTCCTTTGTTGTGTTTTCGCGCAGGTGACATTGGAACCATGATGCAATCAAGCGCACTCGCTAGCCTGTTCCAAAACGTTTGCTCTTAGAATGTGAGTAAAGACTCGTGAATGCCCCGTGTAGGACGTGACTTAAGCCCATGTCAGACAAATAACACAGACAAACGCAGATGTTTGATTGGTGTACCACTGGCTTAGCAAGGACCCGTCCTGCCGAGGAAGGAACCTTATGATTGAGGAACAGCTACAGTATAGAGTTCTAGGCCTGTGTGCTCAATACTCTGTCTGGATCTAATGGGGATATACATGTATTGAGGGACAGGTTCATAATGAGGTACACTCTGTATGGACATTATAGCTAGAGTCCAGTCTGTCTACGCCTCCAGGCTTGACCTGACTGACTGTGTCCTTGCGGCGCGTCAGCCAGTTTCCCATCCCAGTCCAACCAGTCACATCCCAGTCAAACCAGTCACATGACTCACATCACGTTCACCTGCTGGCCCAGCTGCCTGTCTGGCTGGCGTACAGGGAGGCAGGGACCAGCCTACAGGGAGGCAGGGACCAGCCTACAGGGAGCCAGGGACCAGCATACAGGGATGTAGGGACCAGCATACAGGGAGGCAGGGACCAGCCTACAGGGAGGCAGGGACCAGCCTACAGGGAGCCAGGGACCAACATACAGGGAGGCAGGGACCAGCCTACAGGGAGGCAGGGACCAGCCTACAGGGAGCCAGGGACCAGCATACAGGGATGTAGGGACCAGCATACAGGGAGGCAGGGACCAGCCTACAGGGAGGCAGGGACCAGCCTACAGGGAGCCAGGGACCAACATACAGGGAGGCAGGGACCAGCCTACAGGGAGGCAGGGACCAGCCTACAGGGAGCCAGGGACCAGCATACAGGGAGCCAGGGACCAACATACAGGGAGGCAGGGACCAGCCTACAGGGAGGCAGGGACCAGCCTACAGGGAGCCAGGGACCAGCATACAGGGATGCAGGGACCAGCCTACAGGGAGCCAGGGACCAGCATACAGGGATGCAGGGACCAGCCTACAGGGAGCCAGGGACCAGCCTACAGGGACCAGCCTACAGGGAGCCAGGGACCAGCCTACAGGGACCAGCCTAAAGGGAGCCAGGGACCAGCCTACAGGGACCAGCCTACAGGGAGGCAGGGACCAGCCTACAGGGAGCCAGGGACCAGCCTACAGGGAGGCAGGGAACAGCCTACAGGGACCAGCCTACAGGGAGCCAGGGACCAGCCTACAGGGACCAGCCTACAGGGAGGCAGGGACCAGCCTACAGGGACCAGCCTACAGGGAGACAGGGACCAGCCTACAGGGAGGCAGGGACAAGCCTACAGGGACCAGCCTACAGGGAGCCAGGGACCAGCCTACAGGGAGGCAGGGACCAGCCTACAGGGACCAGCCTACAGGGAGGCAGGGACCTGCCTACAGGGAGCCAGGGACCAGCCTACAGGGACCAGCCTACAGGGAGCCAGGGACCAGCCTACAGGGACCAGCCTAAAGGGAGCCAGGGACCAGCCTACAGGGACCAGCCTACAGGGAGCCAGGGACCAGCCTAAAGGGAGACAGGGACCAGCCTACAGGGACCAGCCTACAGGGAGCCAGGGACCAGCCTACAGGGAGGCAGGGACCAGCCTACAGGGAGGCAGGGACCAGCCTACAGGGACCAGCCTACAGGGAGGCAGGGACCAGCCTACAGGGACCAGCCTACAGGGAGGCAGGGACCAGCCTACAGGGACCAGCCTACAGGGAGGCAGGGACCAGCCTACAGGGACCAGTCTACAGGGAGCCAGGGACCAGTCTACAGGGACCAGCCTACAGGGAGCCAGGGACCAGCCTACAGGGACCAGCCTACAGGGAGGCAGGGACCAGCCTACAGGGAGCCAGGGACCAGCCTACAGGGACCAGCCTAAAGGGAGCAAGGGACCAGCCTACAGGGACCAGCCTACAGGGAGGCAGGGACCAGCCTACAGGGACCAGCCTACAGGGAGCCAGGGACCAGCCTACAGGGACCAGCCTACAGGGAGGCAGGGACCAGCCTACAGGGAGGCAGGGACCAGCCTACAGGGAGGCAGGGACCAGCCTACAGGGACCAGCCCACCCATAATAAGAACAGTCTGACATGACAGCATTTAATGCAACTGAATGAAAGGCTGCATCTGATGTGTGTGACGGGCCTCTGTCTGTCTAATGAGAGCCTCACACTGCACAGTCAGGCTAAAACACTTTACATCTATCATCCTCAAGTCAAATTCCCAGTAACAGTCAACATGTAACAGTCAACATGTAACAGTCAACATGTAACAGTCAACATGTAACAGTCAACATGTAACAGTCAACATGTAACAGTCAACATGTAACAGTCAACATGTAACAGTCAACATGGTCAGTCCTCCAGAATTGTAAATGCTGTATTTTCATCAAATAAAGATTTTTTTGCATGGATGCATAACTGGGACGTATCTTCAGTGATGTACCCTGGGGTCATAGGATGTTTCGGGTCTCGCAACATCATACACCCTCGCCCAGGTGACTCAGGCGGGGCTGGCCAAGCCCCAACTTACGTCCCAGTAGCTACCCACGGTCAGCCCTCTAGGAAGGGTCGAAGGTGGTCACGTGGTCAGGGCCACTCAATCCGCTGCTCCGGAACTACTCTGCCGGGACCGGGGGGGGGGGGGGGGGGGGAGGGCTCTGGTACGTAGAGGGACCGGGCTCTGTGGGTTGCCACCCGGCCGGGTTCCTCCCTCGTCTCACCAGGTCTAGGACCTGTGCGCTGCACCAGACTCCCCCGCTCCAAACATCTCATTCCGAGGTGATGGTATCTTGGTGGATACATGCAGTGTATTGGTGGTGGCACTACAATCAAATGTACAGTTGGAGTCGTAGTCGATGAGTAGGAGAACACACTCAGTTGCATTATTATATTATACCAGTGGTCCTGAACGTGGGGTCCGGGGACCACCAGGGCTCCTTGAGGGCATTCCAGGGGGTCCCCAGCAAACTGATGAATAGTTAAACTGCACCATTAATTCATTGATAAGAAGAAGTGAACACAGTGAGAGAAGGTAGAAGAATGACTGTCTTGATCATAGTGTCGCTGCGATCATAATATACCTACAATACAGGTAGTCATGGAATTGTGGACAAAATAAGATCTGATAATATAGAATATTCTCAGATTTGGTTACAAGAGACAACATCTCATCCAATAGGGATATGTGGCTCTAATGTGGACTGAATTGGGGTCCTTGATATGAAAAAGGTTGAGAATCACCGATCTACAGTATACTATAGGATCTTGGTGATATGGTCTTAAACTTAGATTATATACTAGGCGGGGATGAAAATATGATTTTCCCTTTATTGTATCTCCATTTACTCATGGGACGGTAATAGATTTCACTTGATTCATATCTCTTATAGCTTCTTATCAAAGCAGACCAGAAATATGCATAATATAGGACTTATGGTTGAAGAGCCATTCATTCATTCATTTTGGCTGTTATTTTAAGTGTGTTTTTCTTAGGGATGAGCTATATAGGGTTTAAAATGGTTTAAATGTCTTTACAGGCCGGTGTCATGCCGAGTTTTGCACCCCCGCCGAGAATTGCATCCCCACCACATGTTGGGGCTGTTTCAACTTAAAAATAGGGATGCAAATCTCGGCAGGTACAAACCGCCGAGACTTGCCTCCCCCTCCATAAAGCTAGGAGAGACCCCAGGCCTCGAGGTCACCTGTAGCCGGATTTTAAGCACCAAAGTCGGCCTCCACGAGCCAGAAGAGAGCCTCAAGCATGGAAGTCACCTCCACGCGGATCTAATGCATCAAAGTCGGTCTCCATGAGCCAGGACAGACCCCCTGGCCTGGAGATCACGTCTACCCAGACAATTATATCATTTGTAAACAGTTAAGTTTCCGTATAAATCATTACAATATGCTCCCGTGAGGTGGGGATGCATTTGGCGGCGGGGGTGCAAAACTTGGCATGACACCGGCCTGGCAGTAGGCCTCCCAGCATCACACCACAGCCTGGATGAAAAGGCTCTGAAGCCATTGAAAAAGGTGACAGTAGATAGAGGAGAATACACATTGCCAAAAGTCACAATCACAAATATGATGCGTGGTTTTCATCGGACAACAACGCTATATAGAGCTAGTGCCTAGCCGGAGTTGACGTCACGCATTGTTCTCGATCTCAGCATAGAGGTTGTCGTGTCATGTATGTGGACAACGAGAAGAAGACCACTAACGTCTCCGCTTCAGGTATTCAACAAACATGGCGCCCCTCCCGTCCCAACATGCAACACGGCGTGACAAGCTCTATAGACAGAGATATATAGGTACAGTAGGCTACATATAGAGAGGTATGGTAGCCTACAGACTTATAGCTATCTAGGTACCGAGGTACAGAGTATACAGAGATAGATGAGGTCTACATACTGTAGCGGTGTAGCTACTGTAGCTATATTTATATACTGTATAGATAGGTCTACTTATAGCATAGGCTACAGACATGTCTGCTTTTCTAGGCTATGTAGCTATAGTGTGCATGTCTCCACATATAGATGTGTATAGGCTATATATTGAATTTGATGTATGTAGGCCTATATACAGACAGAGATAGAGTGGTATAGGCTATATTGAATTTGATGTATGTAGGCCTATATACAGACAGGTATAGGCTTATTGTTGGGCATACAGCTGTATTCTGAGTATATAATCAGCCCATAATAATAACAACAGCAGCAGCCTCGGGTTTCACATTACAGCATTATGATGAATTAAACGATGCATCTGGCGTGTCGGCAGGCCTCTATAGCTGCTGCAGGCCTCCCAGCATCAGTCCACATCACGGGTCAAAACACATTTACGTCTATGGTAAAAAACACATTGCATTGTTTAAAATGACGGTCTCTCTGCAGAACAGGACCAGACGGACCAGACAGCGGAGCTCCGGGCTGCAGGCTCCTCTGTCACGCCCAGGCTGAGGCTCTTACCTCGGCCTGGGCAGAGGAGAGCAGACGGAGCTGCTGTCTCCAGGCTGGAGGCTGCTCTGTGCTCTGTCACGCCCAGGCTGTGGCTCTCTTACCTCGGCTCCAGATGCGCTGCTCACCGCGGAATAACAGCCGCTCCCTCCGCGGGGCTGCAGCCCAGCATGAAGAGGCAGAGAGACGGCCTGTGGAGCAGAGCGGCAGGTGGAGAGAGGACAGAGCAGAGGACACAGTAGAATCCGCTGGACGAGTCGCTCGGTGTGCAGTCTGGATGCTCGCTGGCTGCTGCTGGTGCTACGGCATCTCTCTCTCTCTGTGGCTTCCACCAGTCACTGTCACACACACACACACACACGCACACACCGACTGGACCAGCAGGCTGCTGACGCACCAGTCAAGACGCACGTGGTGAGCACGCATAGACCGGAGCTAGACGGGCGGTACATTCAAAATAAAATATGATTTATTTATTTATTTATTTATTTATTTATTTATTTATTTATTTATTTATACATTTATTTATTTATTTATTTATTTATTTATTTATTTATTTATTTATTTATTTATTTATTTTACTTAACCTTCATTTTACCATGTAGTCACTTGATATCAATTATCTCTGTTTTGAGCAAGAATACCTGGCCAAAATGGCAGCGCACAAAAAAGAAACACAGACGAGAACAAAAAAGGCTAAACAAGAAAGAAAGAAAGAAAGAAAGAAAGAAAGAAAGAAAGAAAGAAAGACAAAAATTGCTTAAAAATATATTTTTCTTTATGTTATGCAATACAATTGTTATTTGCCTGCGGCCTGCCCATCAAATTCCATTGGAAAAACATGATAACTATAAATAGCGTAATGATTTTAGTATTTAGGCAATGTAGCCTATACTTAGTGGTAGGCTACCACCTCTGGCCTACCATAATTTAGCTACATTTATAGACATATTTGCAATGCATACTTTATGTATTGTTAATTGTTTCTATTGATTATGATGTATCCAAGACTTCCATTCCAAGTACTTCTGGGTTGATTGCTGTCTTTTTCTTATAGGCCTGTTTTTTCAAAAATGACAAGTATGCTAACTCGCTTTTATTTTGAAGACCGAGTGGTTTCCGGGCTAAGCGAAAAACAAGTGATTGTAGCTTGACGCTCACCTGCTGGTTTGTTTTTGCTGTGGAAACAGAAACGCACAGAAGCGGATCAGACATCCATGAAGCTGAAATAACGACACATTCATTCATTCATTCATTCATTCATTCATTCATTCATTCATTCATTCATTCATTCATGTTCAATTCATGGGTCAATCAACCGGATCCGATGCGCGGCTAGCGGCTTCATGAGCTTATTTGAGATGACGTCACCGACTCACCTCTGCTTGAGGGGATTTGTCAATAATAATAATAATAATAATAATAATAATAATAATAATAATAATAATAATAATAATGTAGGCTATTCTAGAGCAGATGTTCACTACCTTTTGTAACCCACTTCTGATAGAGAGAAAAACATAGCTTACAATTTTTCGAGCACTAGATATAAAAATAACTGTGGCTTTGTAAATTACAGGAGAAAAAAACAAATCAACAGTTTGGCAGCACCACTGCCTCCACCGCCCACTAGATGGTGCTCTGAGGCCCAGAGTACACTGTGGCAGCCAGCAGTGGTAGGCTCACTATAGTCCGGGAGCCATGGGGTTGAACCTCGCTTCGTCGGATAAAGTTTTTTTCTCTGCTGATTCTTGTAGTTTGGGGGTACCTATTCAAAATACAGGAGGGTGCCCGGTGAGTACCCTTGAGCATTTTCAGATATTAACCCCTTAACTCATTGAGTGCCAGCCACTTTTGGAGAACGGACGCTCCCAGTGCCAGAGTTTCAGAGCGTTTTCAGTGATTTCTCGAGGCCCACAGAATATTGTGTGATATTACTATGTAAACACCGAACACGCACAAAGAACGATGATACTCTATTGTATCAGCAGCAAAAAAAAGTTTATTGATATCATTTTCCGTTCTTTAGTTATCAGCCGGAGAAGATAGGTCAAAAACAGCAAAAACAGGCGTTTCCATCTAGAAGCTGAGATAATGAGCCTTTTGTGAAATGAAGCATTTCAAGCAAATCACTGACTCTGAAGCTAATATTTTCTGACCTGAAACATCTGAACAGTAATTTCCTTCAATATAACAGCACCCCCACCCCCCTCTACTGCAAACTCCTCCTCCGTGGGTGTGTGTCTGGTGGCTCTGCTCGCTCTGCTGCAGTGCTTGTCAGGCGAGTCTCTGCTGCTTGCGGATCCACGTTCGGATGGCGGCCGCTCGTCGGGGGAGTCTGGATCGGGCTCGCTCGTTTCTGGGGTTTCGGTTGTGAGCTGGGATGAAGCTGCGTCCGATTCTGGGCTTTCTGGGCTTTCTGCTGCGCGTTTCAAAGTGTGCTGCACCCAGAGTCTATTTTCGGAGCCCCCCACCGTTGTGCGCCGGCTCCCAGCGCGACAGCGAAAAGCCAAACCATTCTCATGAGAATGGTTTCATCAGGACTTTTTCTGCTGTTTTTACTCAACTTTCTCTAATCTGGAGAGCACTGTTGCCACCTAATGGGTCGGTAAAATAGGTTATACACATTCAACATGCCCCAAAATTTTACAGGAGATGTAATAGGCTTTTTGATCCACCTCCCACCGTCAAAAAACGCAATTGACGACAATCGTCGTCATTGGCACTCTACGCTAGTATTCGAATTGACGACGATTGTCGTCATTGGCACTCAATGAGTTAAACATTTACATTACTATATACAATAAGATAAAAAAAAATGTATATATGAAAGAAATGTATGTGCAGTATTGTTACATTAAACCTAAACTAATCGTCGCCATTTTGGGGATTTGCAGTTCAGTGTGTGAACTATGTTGTCCTGGTAGTTGCTCTTTGACTGTCTTCCTACAGAGTCCTTTCTGATTGGTCGGTTTGGGGAGAAGATTGGTGATTGAGAACTGCTGTGATGGGGCCGTTGCAGATTGGCAGCTGATTGACACAGACCCTTTATATGCTCCAGTCTGAAGATGGCAGATCAGAGGCAGGCAGTAACTGATCTGTGCTGCGCTGTTCCTTTCACTGCTCCAGAACCTCTGTTTTGTTAACAATGTTTAGAATTGGTTTAGTTTTGTTAACTCTGATGTGTATTTTGGTGCTGGACTCAACCATCTGTATTAGCTGCTTTCTTCCAGCCTTATCTTTGGCTGCTACTCATTACTACTAGGGCTTCTGCCTAGTGTTCAGCTCAGCATGACAATGTTAGTTTGGAGTGTAGGGAGTCCAGGTCCCTTGTTGGTTCATGTGTTGTGTGATCAATAAATCACACTTACTTTTTATGCTTGTTGTCTGGTTTATGTTGTGACCTAGAACCCCTAGACTGGGTCATAGTATGTATATAGTATGTATAAAGAAGCCACAGGATTGTAAACAAATCATACAGATTTATTATCAGATATTGCAGTTATTTGCCATTCAATGTAAACAAGGCTGAGTCGGATATTGCAGTTATTTCACACAAAACACATTTCAAATTGTGTGTGTGTGGTGTGTGCAGTTATTTCACAGGAAACATATTGCTAATTGTGTGTGAGGCAGTTTACATAATAGAGGATACTTCAGGTGCTCGTCAGCCTTGCTATGTGTGTATGACTGCTACTACAACACAGGAACAACTCACAAAAGCACAACATTAAATGACCCCACAGGGTTTATGCTTCATTATAAATACAACTGAACGAGGGCTCCAGACTCACTTTTTTCCCCACAGCCATGGAATCACCCCAAGATACAATTTTAACTGTCCCAAAGTTAATGAAAACAGTCCCAAAAATGTTGCATTTCTACCCTTGGTTTTGGAATCTACCAGGTCCGTTTGTCTGTGTGGCACCAGTACAGAACTCTGGCAGGTCACAGGAGTTACTGGAGTCAACACGGGGGACCAGCTAGGTTGAGCTGTAAAGGCACATAAACAGGCAAAACATGTTGTCTACAACAGGCTCTGGCTTGAAGGAGAATTTCGTTTTTTTTTTAACCTGGAGCTCTCTCACATTAATTATTATCTGATGACTCACCCAGTGTTCTCCGCAGCGTTTTTGTCCATCTTAGGTGTTGTTTTGAGATCAATAGCGTGCAAGCCAGTCCTAGAACGGAGCTCCGTGGGGGCCACGTGGCAGCGTGCTTTTCATCCATGTAAATAGACAGTTTTATTCCCGTTTTCGACGCATATCGTCATAAACTGATCCCTAAAGAACCATCAGACTGCTATTCTCCCTGGGCTCTTTTCAGCTGTATTTACGGGAAGAATAGAGGGGGAATGGAGAATGGAGGGCTCTCCCCCGGGAGAGCGCGGGGGAGAATAGCAGTCTGGTTCTTTAAGGGATCAGATTACGACGATATGGGTCGAAAACGAGAATAAAACTGTCTATTTACATGGATGAAAAGCACGCTGCCACGTGGCCCCCACAGAGCTCCATTCTAGGACTGGCTTGCACACTATTGATCTCAAAACAACGCCTAAGATGGACAAAAATGCTGCGGAGAACACTGGGTGAGTCATCAGATAATAATTAATGTGAGGAGAGGGCTCCAGGTTAAAAAAAAACGAAATTCTCCTTTAAGTAAAACATTGTACAATATTTCACACCGCGGGGTCCAAAGGCCTAATTTTCCTTAAAATCAAAGTTTGAGCGGAAACATTAAGAACGTGATGAGCGGCTTCAAAGCATTTAATTATCTTTAGCAAATATTCGTTTTCAAAGAGAGGACACACATCTGAGCTGCTTCGGAAGCATTTCCATGACATTAGAGAAATCACTATTCACAAATGATGTTTGCTTTGAACGTGCTGTTCGTGAGTTCAAAAGGTTCCTTCATCTTCTTCAGAGACGGGCTGAATTTGAGGAGACCCTTCTGGATGCTGGTGAGGTGGCAGTTGTCCACGCGTGATTTCTAACCCCACATAGGATAAGCAATACCCACGCCCTGTGGCGCCGGGATTGGCCAGGAGCAACACTGGAGGGCACGCAGCCCAGCGATTTCATGAACCAACTGAATAGCTCTTGAGAACGGACATTGAAATGAATTATGGTCACCTACCTTAGCATAGTAATAATAATAATAAGCATAATAATTGCAATCTACACAATGTACACAATCTACAAAAACATGCAATAATATAAACGGTGTTGTGTTCACGTTCATAGCACATATATAATGTATCATATCGTTAATTTCAAGCTTCTTACCCAGAGAAAAGGTACAGCACTGAAAATGTAACCAGCAATAGTTTTTTAAACATCTTTATTTGATGATAAGATGAAAAACCCCAGGTGCTTCACCTCCAGAGCCCCTCCCCCTGTGAGGAGTTCAGAGAAGGAAACCAACTGCTAGACTATAAGGTGTCTGCCTCCCTCGCAGCGTGTTTATTGACCATACACATACAGTCCAGCTGCACCAAACAGCAGCGCCACCTGGAGGACAGAAGACCAGGAAATCACATCAACATCTCATATGGAAATATCAATTAGCATGCACTTTCTTTAGTATAATGCAACTTGAGTAAGTGTGTCAGTCTACATCTGATTCACACACATGTATGTATAGCATCAAGGACAGCATTATGAAAGGTCTATAGTAGCTGTGCTTCGTAGACGCCCTCAGTGTCCAGAGCAGAGAGGTCAGTGTTGATCTCTTTGAGCAGCAGGCTGGTAGCAGGGCACTGCCAAGGTGGCCTGAAGGATCTCAGGGCACCACGGCCAGAGGGAGGGGCAACGGAGGCCATTGCCTGCGTGTAACTCCCACCCTGGTCAAGAGATTACAAAAATGTATTTGTTTCACTTGTTACAATACATGCTTCAGAATGTATAGTAATTGCCGACCACTAGGTTTGCAAGGCCGCATAGTCTATATCGGTGGTTCTCAATTTTGTTCACATGAAGGACCGCTAAACTGACAAAAATTAGACCACGGACTCCCATTTGATAGGATTTTGTCCCACGGTCCCCCATATGATAATAAGATTGATGCTTTTAGATGTTTTATTACAGAAAGTGTATAAAACCCATGACCAAAATAGTCATTGTGTTACTTGTGAATGGAATTATAGCGCAAATAAATTACCGCCCTTTTGGCTGGGGACCCCCTGGAACACCCTCAAGGACCCCTGGGGGTCCACGGACCCCCATTTGAGAACCACTGGTCTATATAACCTGAACCCTTTTCATCAAAATGACCCCTATCTGGTGTAAGGCTGCGTGTCTGGACCTGTTCTCCATCACTGTCACTGCTCCGTGTCACCTCCTCCACGTCCTCCAAGTCTGTCATCTCTGGTGGTTCTGTTACTTGAGTCGGGCGACTCGGGGGGCCTCAGTGGCGTGCAGACATTTTGGGGGGCTGGTGCTCAGGTGAGAAACAGGGCACCTTCTCATAATTATTCATAAAAAATAAATAAAGTGTTGTGATCCTGGGTGACCACACTGGAAGTGCTCGCCTCCTTCCAATTTACATGTAAAAAAAAAAAAAAAATACTATGGCAATACACTGAGGTCAAGTTTTGAAAAATGGTCTCACTACAATGAAATTGCTACTATGGGGACTAACATCACACATTAATACAATTGGGCTCATTGAAACCACACGTCTCAGCTTTCCAGTCATACCCAAATTATGTAATTCGACTTTTTATGGACCCAAGTATGCTTAACTATTCAAATGGAAGGTGAAAACAACACATGTATAGGCTACTGTGCATGTGGAATTCGCAGAAAGTGGGCATTTCTGTAAAGGGGAGACTCATTGGTACCCATAGAACCATTCTCACTCGGATATCTTAAAGGAACACTCTGCCCATTTTCAACCAGCTTTGTATCATTAGAACATCAGTAGTATATCAGAAAACTGTCAACTGTTTTGAAGTCTGTCATTTAATTTGACAGTTATTGAGTGTTAAAGTGTGGACCAGTGACATCACTGGTCCACACTAACTCAAATTAATAACTCATTAACTCAAATCAACTCTCAATAACTGTCAAAATAGATGAATGACAGAATGTTTGACAGTTATTGAGAGTTGATTCGAGTTAATGAGTTATTCATTTGAGTTAGTGTGGACCAGTGATGTCACTGGTCCACACTTTAACACTCAATAACTGTCAAATTATATGACAGACTTCAAAACAGTTTACAGTTTTCTGATATACTACTGATGTTCTAATGATACAAAGCTGGTTGAAAATGGGCGGAGTGTTCCTTTAAGGTAAGAGATCAAGGGGCCCCTTTGAAAATGACCATGCCAGTTTTTCTCTTGCCAAAATGTAGCCTAACTTTGGAGCGTTATTTAGCCTCCTTCCTGACAAGCAGCATATGGTTGCTAACTCAGTGTCTTCACTCTAGCTTTAAAAACGAGACCACTGCAGCCTCTGAAGCAGTCATGTTGTCTTGCAAAAAGGGCACTTATCATTCAAAGGGCAAAAGGACAGGTGAGTGAGCACCACCTGGGGTCTATCTGTGCACGTCCCTATAGGGTCCTCCTGACTGCAACTCAACTGCTTTAGGCCTGCAACCAAGAATATGGAAATATCTTGTAAAAATTTCCATTTAAAGCGTATTTGACACAGTTGACGTTACGTACGAAAGGGTTATCCAGCTCTTTTAATACGTCCATGGTTATCCAGAGCAACACAACTCTGCTGTCTCGCGAGAACATGAAATCACATTGCCTGTCTCTTAAAGTGGTACTGTCACTTTCCCTTCAGATCACCAAGAGTTCAATAAAACTAAATAGTGCATCATAATGAAATAAAACAATTACTTTTACTCTTGTGTCATGTGATTAATTTCTTATTTGTATTATAGTATTTACAATGTGCATATAAATTCCAGCCTGCAACACTAAGCAAAAATGTGTTATACTTCAACGAGTTTACTGTTGGTATGCCTCTTTAGATTAGATTGATGAGAGTTGACTAGGAGTACTTGAAGGCAGCATTATTCTGCTGGTGACTCTTTACATTAGATTGATTAGATGATGGAACAGAGAATTGTTCATCCAAATGTTCCATTCATTTTTTTTAAAACAGCAGGTGCACAAAAAGTGTGACCAACATCAAATCTGGTCAAATACAGATTTACCTTTAAGCAATATTTTAGTTCTCTGCTAAACTTGAGCTTCCCGAAAACCCCTCTGGTAATGAAATGTCACCTTGTGTCAACCACTCACTGTATATATTTAAATGGTGTCAACCAGTAATTACAAAAGGTTCTCACAATATTACTGGCTAATAAACTAGCAACAAATGCAATTTAATCATGACTTCATACCTAGGGATGGGTATAATTTCACATTTTTCGATACCGGTGCTAAAAGGATACTTCTAAAACGGTACCGGTACCTAAACTGTGCCTGAAACGGTACTTTAAAAATAAATAAAGTGGATATAAACCTTTTTCTTTTCTTTTTTTAAGAGACTGTAAAGAGGATTTCAAACAATTGTATGTGTTATGCCCTAGAATGTTAGTGAAGGTGCGTGCAGCGCCGTTTCAGGAGGGCGGATCTTTCACTCGGCAGCAGCTCGGGCATGGTACCTGAATGAGGCATCTAGATCTGCGTTGCAATTTGGCACCGGTAGTACCGGTTGTAAAAGGTTTTGATAACCAACCCTATTCATACCAAGGCATTTGGGCAGACTGGATTTGACAAAAATGAGTATTCAGAATCTCTCATTCATTATACAAAACTTTAATAATAACAACAAGAACAAGAACAACAAAACAAAACTAACAATTTACAAAATGGACACGCTCTTTGGGTTAAAGTACCACACCGAGGTCAACGTGTCCTTCCAGGTGACGGTTTTCCTGGGCTTTGTGGCTGCCTTTCCTCCCTTCTTGGCAGCAGGCTCTAGTGACCTGGGCTTTGTGGCTGCCTTTCCTGTCTGCTCAACAGGGTCTTCTCTGGCCTTTCTCGTTCTCCTTGATTTCTCCTGGGACACAGTCTCATGTGATTTCTCCTGGGACACAGTCTCATGTGATGTCTCCTGGGACACAGTCTCATGTGATTTCTCCTGGGACACAGTCTCATGTGATTTCTCCTGGGACACAGTCTCATGTGATTTCTCCTGGGACACAGTCTCATGTGATTTCTCCTGGGACACAGTCTCATGTGATTTCTCCTGGGACACAGTCTCATGTGATTTCTCCTGGGACACAGTCTCATGTGATTTCTCCTGGGACACAGTCTCAACGGAGGGAATTTCACCATCACCCTCCACCTCTTTCTGCTGTTTTGCATGTCTTCCCTTCGTAGCCCTGACTGGGATTCGGGACTGTCTGTCTTGTGTCTTTCTTCCGCTCTTGGGCTTCAAGATGGCTTCCTCCAGGGCTGCTTCAGACTCATTTGCATCACGATTGACATTTCCTGGAGGGGTTTGCTCGCTCACAGCCTTTGGGTTGTAAAACCACACCCACACCACACCAAAATTGTCTTTCCAGGTAACTGATTTTTTTGCTTTCGGCTCAGCGGGCTCCTGAGGGGGAGGAGATACACCTCGGCGAACACCTCGGCGAACCCTTCTTCCCGTCTTAGCCCTG
Source organism: Poromitra crassiceps (assembly GCF_964638095.1). NCBI lineage: Eukaryota > Metazoa > Chordata > Actinopteri > Beryciformes > Melamphaidae > Poromitra > Poromitra crassiceps. The sequence continues at coordinate 23,279,430 of NC_139630.1, forward strand.
ACTGGGGCTTGGGACTCCTGCTTAGTTTCCACAGCACTGAGCGTATCTTCTACCTCCGGCACCTTTTCGGCCGTCATGGCAACCTCTGGCAGCATTGCAGCTTCATCAACAGCAACGTTCTGGACATTTCTTCCTCTCTTAGCCCTGGCTGGGGCTTGGGACCGCAAGGGAAAGTTGCAGCGGGTTAAGCTGACCCGTCCCATCCTGAGTCCAGTCGGCAGTAATTCAGTTATTTGCCAGTACCTCCGCTTGTCAAGTCGCAGCTGCTGGTTGCAAATAGTGGATTTCTTCTGAGCGTCAGGAGCAATGAGAGCTGTGTCCACTTCAGTGGGATTACTGACCATGACTTCAGTGACAACTTCATCAGCCTCGGCTTCTGGAATAAAGATAGTGGAAAGGTCAACTTCTCTTCACATTTGTATTATTTGAACATTAACTGTTATAATTGATTAGTCAAATAATTGAGTCAGGGATCAGATAATCTTTTGATAATATGCATTAGTCTTTGTTAATGTTGTTTCCGCAAGTGTCATATTTTTTCAGAAATAAAATTGAATATCTTAATTCAAACTATGACATTGTGCATTATTTCTCTTTCAAACAGTGTCCAAGTATATCTAATATGAGCAAAACTTATACTATTTTTTCACAGCTATGTCACTAAACAAACTTTCATTTCCAAAAGTAAAAAATAGGCTTGGAAAACACAGGCAGCTGGAATCTTCTTCAGTGTATTTACCCCGCCCACTTCCCCTATTTTCTCCCAAATTGTACTTGGCCAATTTCCACCCTCTGCCAATCTGGGGAGAGCCGTAGACTAGCACCATGCTTCCTCCAACACATGCGCAGTTGCCAGCCGCTTCTTATCACCCGACAGCGGGGAGCACGCTATTCCCACCAGTTCCCTTCCGCCCCGACCGACCAGAGGAGGCACTAGTGCAGCGACCATGACACGTACACCTAATCTGGCTTCCCACCCGCAGACACGGCCAATTGTGCCTGTATGGACGGCCGACCGGAGGTAACACGGGGGCTCGAACCTCCGACCCTCATGTTGTTAGGCAGGGAATCTACCGCTACATTACCCGGACGCCTGTTTAGTGTAATTTAAACATAAATGAAAGAACACTAGAAGACAACGTACCGTTTGCCATGTCAGCTTGGGGGACATTCTCCATATTAACTGATGGTCCATCTTCCTCCTCACAGCAAACTTCTGGTTCTATTAAAATAGAAAGAATATATGAGAAGAAAAGTATGCAAAGCACTCTTCTCTACCTCCCTTTACAACTCAAGTCTTAAAAGGCCAGTGCACACAAATACATTCAATTACTATGCATTAAGAATACCAACACTGCAGTTTGTTCAAATGAATACACACATGACTTCATATTTACTGCAAAGTGCAAATGATGCATTTCTATTAAATAGGCCAATCAAGTTGATTAAAAGTCTGGTGTAGCAAACAGTTCCACTCAGATCCCTTATAGATTTTAAAAGTTAAATATTAAGCATGTCTGAGCATTTTAATGACCAACAAAATGACTAAGTTGACCAATTTTGAGCATGTATTATCCACAAAAACCTTTTTGATGATATTGTTCCCATGCATGTTGAAAAGACACTAATAATATTTCAGGAAGGCTTGAGGATGGTAGTGGGGAAAATGTAGTTTGGAGCCCAGCATACCTTTCATAGATGGCCGTGAAACGCCACTTCTCCTGCTCAAGAGCTCTGCAGCGACTTTAGCAGCGGTAACAGCCACTCCAGGCACCAGGAAAGCGACACCATCTTGACGTTTGTCAAACAGCTCTGGGCTCAGGGCTCCAAATGAAATCTGCTTCTTCTTCAGTTCGCTGAGGTGACTTTCAAATGAAACCCGCTGCTTCTTCAGTTGTGGACACGCCCCAGGTTCTCCACTCTTACGTCTTTTGGCCGTCTCACAGCTTTCTGAAAATGTAATTGAAAACATGGTACATCAATACACTGCAAAGCCATTTAAAAGGAACACTCCGCCCAAATCAACTCAATAACTGTCAAACTATTCATCGTTCATCTAGTTTTACAGTTATTGAGAGTTGATTTGAGTTAATGAGTTATTAATTTGAGTTAGTGTGGACCAGTGATGTCACTGGTCCACACTTTAACACTCAATAACTGTCAAATTAAATGACAGACTTCAAAACAGTTTACAGATATACTACTGATGTTCTAATGATACAAAGCTGGTTGAAAATGGGCAGAGTGTTCCTTTAAGACTAAATAAGACATAACATACATACAGTATAAAAGCAATAGCATTTCAAATGCTAGGTTGAAAAAGAGCTACTGGACACCGCAAAAGCCTTTTGAACAAACATGCTAGGATAGATGTATTGCACAGACTATTTCGTTAACTCACTATAACATATTACAATGCGCGCCGTTCACCTTTTTCCAGCTCATGAAGTGGTGACGTCCTGAGTAGGGGCTCTGTTTTGGAAGCATCTGGCTGGACCTCAGTCTCCTTGGCTTGTTCTTGTCCCTTAGTAAGAGCAGGTTTGATGGGGGTGGCGCTCTTGCTCCTCCTGGTGGGAGTCTTGGGCTTTTCAGCAGAAATTTGGTCAACCGCCTCACTCAATGTGAGCCTCTGGGGGGCTGCAGGAAGTCCTCTCTGCGTCTGAGGCACGCTGACGGAAGATTTCTGTGGCGTCTTAGTTGGAGTCGTACTCTTCCCAGGTGAAGACATCTTCTTTGGCGTGGGTGCTGCCGGAAGCTCTTCAAACCTGAAAACAATGAACAACAAAATGTTAATGGTTCTCAGTCACATTTAGTGGTCAAATGTGTTCTGTATCTGGATACGCTATAATGATAACGCATATTATCCAATCACTTGCTTTGCATTTACACCTGGTATTTGCATGTGTAAATGTCTGGATGCTGTTCACATTGTGATCAGATCTCATTGTGTGTGCACTGTGCAAAGCAGGCAAAGGGGTGGAGGAGCAGTGGAATTGTCAACAAAACCAAACATGGCAGGCGTAGCACGATACTGTACAGCATGCATTTAAGGCAGAGGCAACTCTTTCATGGATGGGAGGCAACAGAAATCATGCTTGCAGCTACTGTGAATGCATCTCAGAGACGGTTGCCATCTTTGTTTGATGATGGAGAGTATTGACCATGTTTTTCAAAGCATACAGTTATCGTAAGGAATTTCATCACGGTTATCATTACTTCAAAGTCATGATGTTTCTGCCCTGTGGGGGCGGTTCTTTCACACAAACGCAAACACACGGATACCAGTTACACCTGGCTGCCTGTGGCTGCTTTAATGCATGCTGTGTGTTTACACAACGCATTCATTCACATTTTGCTTTTCCCAGATAAGTTCTCCAGCTACAGAGATATAGATCACATTTTAATAGATTGTGTATCAATAGGGTGTAGAGAATTGATGCCAATAGTGACAGTAATTCTGAAACGTCCGTTTGTACCCATTGAGCAACCCCACCAAAAAGCTTGCAAAACCAACCTGTAAGAACGTCGAATGGTAGCGATCACATCTCCGTGTTTCAAACGTTCAGGCTGCTCCAACGCCAACTCCTCTCCGTTGAGACGGGTTGGATGCTTTGTGCTCATATTGATCAGAATGAGCTGGGGGGAAAACAACAATGAAAATACATGAAAATACAAACACACAACATGCTGTCTTCATGTAGCTTAAGAGAGGGGAATACTGGTGTAGGGATGCAAACTCATGTATGGTGAAAAAAGAGAGCGGTGTGGGGGAGGGGTTGTGCCGTGCCGCTTTGCGCGGCACGGCACACTGCACCATCGCAACAGTTATTTCACTATTTCTCTATAAAACTCGTCCATTGACGAGAACAACAAAAGCAATTGACACATTTCTGTGCTGAATGAGTGAATATTTAACAAACGGCAGCATTGTTCATCTAGAAAGGAGAACTGTGGAACAGTGGCACATCAAAAAAATCACAACTATCCATTTAAGTGTGCAGACAGAACCAGGAAAGATGAACACGCCCGGTATGATCCTTTAAACATGTATTGCTGTGGCAGGTTAATGTCAGTGAGTGTTCAATATGTAGTTACCTCTTCGTTTGCGTTGAGTTCAAATCTGCAATGCTCCCAGGGAAATTCACAAGGATGAATACGAACAGGTTTCCTATGAGATCACAGAGAAGCAAGTTGTCAGTACAACAAACAAACTTAGAAGACTTGTTCATCTTACTTATTCATCACATCTGATCGAAAGACAAGGGCAGACACAAAATCATTCACTTAAGTGCCCTATTGTGGGATGAAAAAAGGTGACTGTCACCTAACGGTGACTAGTTTACATCCCTGAGAAACCCAAATAAAATAAAATCACAATGGTGACATCCAGACTATAAAACTCACGTTTTAATTAAGGCCTCTGCTGCTTCAAATGCTGCGATGGCCGCCTGCCATTCAGGATTTGCCCATGTCATCCATAGGGCTACAGGCTCCCATGAAGACAGCAGGTGATGGTCTTCAGTATCTCCTCTGCTCCTGTTCAGCTTCACCAACCGCCCGTGTAGTGGCATGTTGTACCTATAAACAGCAAAGGAAGAGTTAGCTAGAACACTGCACAGCAAGGATCTATTTTCTGTCTGACTTCAGTCATCTAACATTAAACAGGCAGCCAACTGAGGGCAAAGGGTGTGTGTGTATGTGCGTGCGATATCTCTCTTTACCGTGATTCACTACAAAAAAATAGGAGGGGGGGGGGGGGGGGGGGTTGGGGGGTGTCTCGCCAGCTGGGCGAGTTACGTTTGAACCCTCATTTCATTCATGTCAAATGTTGCGTGCATCATTCCCTCCTGCCCCTGTATGTCGTGCGGAAAAGGAGAGGAAGAAAAGTCTGAGGTTTTTACTGTGGGTAATGTTTACCTGTGGGTAATGTTAGTCATCTCTCTGTCCCAGTTTAATGTGTGTAACGCGGCGGTTTTACGGGTAGTCCTTCTTAGTAGCCTATCTCAGTTGCTGTGGACTGTATTATTGCAAATTATAGCAAATTATAATAGTTCCCATACCTGTGCTTGATTAATTAGGAACAAATGGGTCAAATGTCAACTGTTTGTTAGGGGAGCCACAGTCTCAGCATATCTATAATAACATAATACCCCCATCTCCCTTCAGACTACACATCCTCACATAATTCTGGCAGTAGGAGATGAGAGAAATACAACAGCAGGGTGGATATGGGAGCCGCAGCCAATCCGTCAACAACAGGAGAGACACCTTTGAGTTGTACACAGAGCCCACATTCTCTGAATGTAGCTACAATGTGCAGTGACACACTGACAGCAGCAGGCACAGAGATCACAAGCTGTCAAAAAAGCAGCCAAAAATGATGAATACCAGCGTCCTGAGAAGGGCTACGCTCGTATAGAGAAACGTTAGGCTACTCCATCCAAAACAAGCACGCACGGCATAAGCACAAGTGGCCTTTTACGATTCGTTTTAGTAAATTCGAATTATAGCCTACATGATCGATGAAACAGTACTTTATTTCAATAAGATCACAACTTGTATAGACCAAATCAGCGGGATGTTTACATTTACTTCCGGGTACCCCTGAGGTCCACACATTATAATGGCGGTGGACGGCACAAACTGACGTGTTGAAGACAAAAACAGACAAAGAAGACAAAAATGGTTCGTCCGTGTTGTGTTGTTGTTTAATATCATTCATAACAACACTTTCACTAACGTTAGTGGAGACCAGACTAGCTAATTTACCTGTTGGACCAGACTAGAGTAGACTTGAAGCTAAATTAAATTGACGTGGCGTCAGTAGCTCTGTCTGTACCAGGCTCTTTCTCGCCGAGAAGAGCCTGGTGACGCGAGGTTACTCTGTCTGTAATGTAAAAAAACAGCGAGTTTGACAGTCAAACAAACGTTATTAGCTAGCTAACACTACATAAAACAAACACAGAAGAAAGGCTAGATACGTCGGACAAGCATGTTTACCAACCGTTTAACCATTTAAATTGAAAGTAGTCGGCCGAAAACAACGAGGGTTTGACAGCATTTATTTGACAACACGCACATTTAAACCTGCCGCCTTCCCCAAGTGGTACCCGGAAGTAAATTTGTTTACATGGTGACGTCACGGTGATTTGGTCTATAGGCTAGATTCGCACTGTTTGTGGCCGCCCTCCACACTGTGTAACAGAATAGCAGGTGTTGAACCGTTATAAATTAAGTTGACTTTTTTTTTAAATTGAGCTTGGCGGCAAACTCTTTGAGAACGGTGCGTTATCGTGGCAAAGCTACCGTTAACGTTATACCTTAACTGACACAACATGCAATTGACTCACTTGACCCAGCGACCATTTTTCCCGTCGAAAAGTAAAAAAAAAAAAACGGTAAAAAAAACGGTTAGGGTCACAGTTGGAAAAGTTTTCAATTTAAGTGTTATAACATTCAAACTGAAAATACGTTAGGCGGCCAAACGGCTCGACGGTGGAAGAAAATAACACGTCTGGGATTTAGCCTACCTGTAAGCTCCGTTCGTCGGGGTCCGTCGTGATTGACTCTTCTTGTCTTTCGTGTCCTTTCGCTTGTTCACTGAAGGCGGCCAAACGGCTCGACGGTGGAAGAAAATAACACGTCTGGGATTTAGCCTACCTTTAAAGACCTCACACTCTTCTTGTCTTTCTTCTTGTCTTTCTTTTCTTCTCGTCTTGTCTTTTCTCTCACACTCTTCTTGTCTTTCGTGTCCTCTCGCTTGCTCACTTGAGACCACACTGTTCAGTTTGCGAGTGAGCTGAGTTTAAATACCTGAGTGTCAAGCCAAGGAAGAAAAATCAACTGCTATTTCCGGTGTCATCCCGACGTCCGAGTGTCAAGCTAAGGAAGAAAAAACAACTGCTATTTCCGGTGTCAGGAGCTGACCTGACCCGGAAGTGTATCTTTTTCTTGACGCTGGCTGGACGCAGAGCTAGCTGGACGGCGCTGGTTGTTGTCAGTCAACGTAGCTAGCTCAGTCGTATTAAGTGATCTTTGTTTTAGTTTTTCACAGTTGAGTTGAGAGTGTGGAGCTGAGCTGAAACATGTATGAGCAGGATGAAGGTGAGTCTGACGCGTTCTCCTCTGGAGGAAACAAACTCCACATACAAACGTTACCAAACCACTGAGATATATGCTGTCCCAATGTCTACTCTATATTGTTGACTGAATCCATGTTGTCCTGTTGTGTATAAAATTATGCACTTAATAAAGAAAAGTACAGTAATAATCAGTGTTGGGAAAGTTACTGAAAATTGGTAATTAGTTACAGTTACTAGTTACTTCTCTCAAAAGGTAATTTAATTACTTTAAAGTTACCAGTTACTTCAAAGTAATTAGTTACTAGGGAAAGTAACTTTTGCGTTACTTTTAAAAGTCCGCTTCGATTGTTATTAATGCACACATTATGTTAGTGTTGCTGTGCCCCAGTGTGGCATTGAACCTTCGCTTATTGGGGAGGCTTATAGCCTATCAAGGTCATTAGCCTCTGGGGCTCTGGCTGCAGCTCTCTCCCCGGACTAGGTCTGAGGATCAGAAACTGGGTAATCCTCTGAAGTTGTCCGTTATTTTCATGTCCTAAAGTAACTAGTAACTAGCCCAGTTACTATTTTAGTAACTGTAACTGAGTTACTGAATTTGAAAAAGTAATTAGTTAGATTACTAGTTACTGAAAAAAGTAGTTAAGTTACAGTAACTAGTTACTTAGTAACTAGTTACTCCCAACACTGGTAATAATGGAAGAGTATGAGTGGCTTTTCTTCCAGGAAACTCCTGAGTACAAAATGTACATGGAACTATTTTCTTTTCTACTTAAACACTTTGGGAGACAGGTGGTTCTGGGCTGGGTGAAAGGTTGTAGTTTCACTGCAATGGGCCTTTTTCACAGAAGCCATTTTGTGCCTAATGGTAAACACAACACACAGACACACACACACACACACACACACACACACACACACACACACACACACTGTAGGTCATTTAGAGGCACCAGTATTTCATAAACAGTTTAAAAGTTCTGTGTATGGATTTAATTGTAGCTTATATGTTATAGCCTACTTCGGAACATGGGCAGAGGGCAGATATGAGGTCGCTATGACGACCAGGTGTGGGCGGGGGCAGATGAACGGCGGTCGAAGCAGAACGTCCATCGGGTTGAAGCAAGTAGAGCCGAGTGGTGACGGGCTGTGCAGGGCTGTAAAATGTGGTGGAATTGAGCCATTACTATCCACGAAAAAATTGCACCTATTGACAAGATGGTGGCGCTATAACAGCCCTCTTTATGTTTTGGTTCATAACTTTTGACCGTAGGGTCTATCATCAAACTTTTTTTTCCCTGGATTCCTTGGGTCCTTCCGCATCTACTCATCTAGGCCACGCCCATTTCCGTCTGACTAGATTTTCCGCCATTTTGAATTTTGTCCAAAACAGTTTTTTTGCGCTTCCTCCTTGAAATTCTGTCCAATCTTCACCAAACCAAAGCACACATCATGTGACGAGTGTCCTGCACAACACTGTTTCGTGGTTTTTGAAAAAAAACGCACCGTTGCGATATCATCGACTTCCAAAGTTCGGTGGGTGGGGCCTATTTCACAAAGATCGTCCGATGCTAACCAAACTTGGTACAGGTGTGGACGGATGTACTCTGAGCCTATAGGAGAAACATTGTGTTGAAGGTGGGGACTGGGACTTTTCCACTGGGAAACACCCACGTCCCAGGTGTCTGGAAGGCAGCATTAGTTCCCCTAATTGCATGGGCAGGGACCTTTCAAGCCAGGCGGTGCATGGCGAGGACAGCAAGCACAATTACATTTTCGTTAGGAAATGTAGACCTTCTAGTTATTACTTACTGTTGCTATTAAAGTGAATCTTGAATCTTGAACAGCGGCCCAGGCGGGACTTTCTTTCATGTGAGGCCCCACTAGCGCTGTGTGTGTGTGTGTGTGTGTGTGTGTGTGTGTGTGTGTGTGTGTATGTGTGTGTGTGTGTGTTTCTGTAAGCCCTATTTTAGTCAGGAAATAACTGTGTGTTTGTAACTAAGGCTGGGACCAATGATATTGTCATTATCCATTAATCTGGATTGATTTAATAAAGAGCTGAAACACACACACACACACACACACACACACACACACACACACACACACACACATGCACACACACACACACACACACACACACACACACACACACACACACACACACACACACACACACACAGGGCCGTACCCAGGCGGGGGAAAGTGTGGACGATTCCAAGGGCCCTTGACTGACAGGGCCCCCCCCAAAAATTTTTTTTGAATATGGAATATCTTTCAATAATCTTTATGACTAAAAGGCTAAAAGTAATCTCATGTGTAAGAAATGACTGTTCTACATTGAAGTAAAACATGTAAATAATTAACTTGTTGGTTTTGGATTAATTTAGCTTCAAGAGTGCATTTTTGTTCATGTGACCCTCAACACAGGCTTTGAGAATCCCGGGCCACTTACTGATACTTATGCTTAAATTAACGCACTCATATTCTGGTTTATTTCAAGAAAAACATTTTGGCTAGTGGAAATTCTAATTGGCTGGTAACTTCTAGCAGCCATATTGGCAGGTGGCCAAAAAAGCAAATGTCAAGCCCTGCAGGGAGATTGTCACACTCATCGATACATATTTGAGGTTTGTTTATTAATTGGGAAAAGGACCACTGGAACAAACGCTGCGAACATGATCCGGCTACTTTTTCAATCTGACTGGCTACTCAAAAGTTTGGGGAACTCTCTGATTTAAAATGAGATATTCCTCTAAATTGGGCTTCAAATGGCCAAAGTTTTCCGCCGCCGCCCTTCGGATGGCGGGATCCGTGGGCCCGATGTGATATCCTTTCATGGGGCCCGAAATCCCTGGCTACGGCCCTGCACACACACACACACACACACACACACACACACACACACACACACACACACACACACACACACACACACTATGACGAGCTAAACAGAGTAAATGAGAGAGAGAGAGAGAGAGAGAGAGAGAGAGAGAGAGAGAGGTGAAAACACGAGCGAGTTCAGGAGAGAGGAGGAGGAGTGCAGTGTGAACAGGCAGGAGAGGCTGGCTCAGTTAGTTTGCATACTGGGTCGAGAGACAACCGGGCTGAATAAGGGAGAAGAGAGAGAGAGGGAGAGAAAGAGAGAGAGGGGGAAGAAAACTGCTTTCCATCGAGCCAGACAGACAGAGCCTTCTGATTACCCCAGAAGAAGAAACCTGCAAAGTCTGAGGTAAGAGAAAGAGAGAGAGAGAGAGAGAGAGAGAGAGAGAGAGAGAGAGCGCGCTTTCTGGCCTTGTCCACACACACACACACACACGCACGCACACACACACACACACACACACACACACACACACACACACACACACACACACACACACACACACACAGACAGGTATTTTTGAAAACAGCTGTTTCTATGCGTTTTGGCCTTCCATCCACATGCAAACACCGTTTTAGGAAACTGAAAACAGCTTTTGGCAAACTGCCAAAAGGTGGAAGTTTTCCAAAACTGGGTTTCCCTGTATTGGTGTGGACAGGTGAAACAGAGCTTCTTTTGAAAACGCTGACATCATAACCTTAATTTGTGCATCATGGCCATTGCTGTCTTATTTGTATTGAGCATTGTATTTGTTTGATTGTATTGAGCATTGTATTTGTTTGATTCTATTGTGCTGTATTCTCTTTTACTTTACCCCTCTGCTTGAAATCTGTGATCCACTTCACTTTTGGGGAAAAAAAAAGGCAGAAACGAGGTGGAGTGCTCAATTTGTTGCCAGGCAACCAAAGCAGCCCTGACTTGGTCCTTGGAGGAGTGAGCGCGGATCTGATTCTGATCCACTCAAGTTGAACTATTTTCTACTCTTTGTGTGACCAGCCGTGGATGGGGGGGGGGGGGGGGGGGGCTGGAAGTTCTCGTGTGGACAGAGAGATCTTCTAAGACACCGTTGGTGTGGACAGGAAAAACACTGAGGTAGGCCTACGTGTGGGCTAGGCTAATCACTTGAATTCATATGAATCATGTGAACATTTCTAATGGTTTACAAAACACTAGTCTGATTCACTCTGCCTTTGGTACCGCCCATTTCAGTCGTAGCGAAGGGAAATCCCTTTCCACTCCTTGCGTGGTGTCGCTCTCAACTGCCTCCGCCGCTGTGAAACATTTTCCCCAGCTAGACCGGGGACTGCCCCCTAGTCCGATACCTCACGAGTCCGATACCTCACGAGTCCGACACCTCATGGTTTTGGGTTAGGGTCTGGGGGAGGTTAGGTTTAGGCGTGGGGGTGGGAGAGGTTAGGTTTTGGGTTAGGGTCTGGGGGAGGTTAGGTTTAGGCGTGGGGGTGGGAGAGGTTAGGTTTTGGGTTAGGGTCTGGGGGAAGTTAGCCTCTTTTTTCAGACTCGTGAGGTGTCGGACTCGTGAGGTATCGGACTCGTGCCATGGCACCGCTAGACCGGAGTGAGAGTAAGAGGAGCCAGACTCTCTCCTGAGGAGCCAGACTCTCTCCTCCTATCTCCTATGGAGATAGTCTGGCAAACGAGACTAACAACACTAACAGAAAAGATATTCAGCAGTTGATGTCATGTTTGTTTGTCTGAACAGGAAGCGGCGGTCTGACAGACTGACGTGGCGTGACATGGCCTCCCAGCAGCACCCTCGGGTGCTCTTCCAGGCCGGTGGTGGGGGGGGGGAGCCTCCGCGGCAGCGCCTGGGCAAAGTGACCCTCCGATACAACCGCAAAGACCTGCAGAGGAGGCTGAACCTGGAGGAGTGGGTGGAGGAGCAGCTGCACCTCCTGTACGGCTGCCAGGAGGTGAGACCACCTCAAGTCATTATATAAGCGGAGTCTCAAGTCCCCGCAGTGTTCAAGTCCAAGTCCGAGTCACCAAAGGAGAGTCTGAGCTGAGGTTGAGTTCAAGTTCAACTTTATTGTCATTCAAGCTATACACAAGGCACAGCAGAAACGACATTACCATTGCATCCAGCTTGCAAAAATGCAATTTCAGAAATTGTACTAAAACCAACAATAAAGTTACTAAGTTGAGTTGAGCCCCCATTATCCACGTCCGAGTCAAGTTACTGAACATGAGCGTCAATCCATATGTCGGTGGATTAGTACTCAGTTAGGCAAGCCAACGCAGTACTCAATACCCATGCCTGCCCATTAATACAGTAGCAGTATATATCTTAGGCCAAATTATTATTATTATTATTAGGGCCTATTTATTACCAAAAAGAAAAATCTTTATCAATTAACAAGTCCTGAAATTGTGTCCAGGACTCGGACTCGAGTCGAGTCGGAGTCGACTAAAAGTACACTACCTCCAAACCACTGTTACTGTGCGTTCACACCAGGGCGATTTTCATCTTGCCATGCGAAGATTAATAATAATAATAATAATAATAATAATAATAATAATAATAATAATAATAATAATAGTAATAATAATAATAATAATAATTTTATTAAGTAATATTTATTTTATTTAAAGAAGTGAGTGTGTCAGAGTTTCAGATTACATACAAAGTTTGGCCCCCGTCGCCCGTTCACTCGAGTTGAAATTTCTGGCACTGGGCACAACAATGCTCCAGACTACAATACCCACAATGCTCACGTTGTCTTCACTGTTAAAGATCATACCTGTAGACTGTATACCACTTTGTTTGTGGACTCCCGTTTTGAAGCCGCGACTTTGGCATTTTGACCGTCGCCATCTTGGTTTTTCTTGGAGCCAGAAGTGACCATATTTGGACGAGTGTGTAGCTGGGGAGGAGCTGACGCCTATAGCAGACAGCTAGTGGCCAGAGCCATTGGCTAGCCACCTGTCACTCAAAGCCGCCACGCCCTTAATTATGTGTAATGTTAAGTCTTAATAAAATTGTAACAGGTGAGTTATATTTAAATCCACCCTCCATACACAGTTGTCATGTCATGTAAAATGCCACATTTAATTCTGGGGACTGGGTTGTTGTGTATCAGCGAACAGTGTGCAGGTTTTCACATCCACCCATGACCAGAGGAGGTGTCTCTGTACGGCAGCCCAGCAGGAGCGTGTGACTGGGAACACTGGGATTCCTCACATAAATGGCTGATTCTCATTTCCCACAAAAGATGATTGTTTGTTGCTCTGAACTTCTTGCCTCCGGTGGGTGTTTGTCTGATATTCAGAGCGAGCCGAGTGAATCAGGACCCAGCTTCTCATCACGAGCTGAGATGAAGTCACTGGTCACAAAACTGGAAAAGACAAAAACTCATGGGTGGCATTCAGTGTTCCACAGAGCCAGCGAGTAGACATGGGAGAATAGAATGTAGATTTGAAATTAATTGTCATGTCCAAAGTCCGGCGCGGGGGCCAATTGCGGCCCGCGGACCGATTTGAAGTGGCCCTCGGCTTGTCTCTCAAAATAAACTATATGTGGCCCTCCCCATAGTATTCGTTAATCAAGCAAGTTCAATTTGCATTTTTTCCGTTCTAACGATGAGAGCACTATCATACAGTTTGTAGACAAGCACCAAGTAGGAACAACACAGGCAGAACTGATGTTTTCAGATGGTAAACAAAATCCTTCGAGCTGCGCCACAGTATTTTCACATGATCTAATCTGGACCACATTCAAAAAAGTTTGGACAGCCCTGTATTGGAAATAATAACGTCATGGCTTTCACTAGGGTCCGATGACATCATCACCGATGACATCATCACCGATGACATCGCAATTGCTCGAGTGACATCACTGATCACATCATCGCCGATGACATCATCACCAATGACATCACAATTGCTCGAGTGACATCACTGATCACATCAGCATTGATGACATCACTGATGACATAACAGTGGCTTGGGTAACATCACTGATGGCATCATCACTGATGACATAATCACCGATGACATCACAATTGTTCGGGTGTCATCGGTGTAACATCGTCGACGACCTGGCTACTTTCTTTCATTCTTTCTTTCTTGGGGACATAGATGGACAAGACCCTCTTATAGATGCCTCAGCCCACGGCGTAAAAATACACATTGTCCCCTTGTTTTGGTTCATTTGTGCCCACTTTTCTGCTCGCAATTTAATAATTTATATGAACAAATTATCATGTGTGCAAAAGTATATGCATATTCCATGAATTGAATTGAATTGAATTGACAATGCATGGATTGGAAGTTGAAAACCCTCATTAATGCTTTGCTTGAACCTGTGTTTATTTCCTGCCTTTTAGACACAAAATGTCTGTTGTGAAAAAGGGAGTCTAAAATCTTTTAGTAGCTATACTAAACTTTTTTTCTTTTTTTCTTTTTCGGATTTTAAAGCTTGTCTACAGGTGCAAATGGTCAATGCAGACAGAGTGCAGGCTGCTCTCTGCCAGGGAAAAGCAGGAGCCAAAGAGCTAACGTTAATCTGTCAGTTGGACTGAGGTCAGTAAATAATAATCTGCTTTAAAGTGAGCACGGAGCTCAGCGGCTGGTTGGATTAGTAATGGAGAAAGGACAAACAATCTTTCCGGAACATGAAATCCCTTCTCACGCTGAGCCTGCCTGTCAGTCTCTCTGCGCCATCACGTTCTGCTGATTATATGGAATTATATCCCTAGCAATTTGAGACCATGATTTATTGATTTCACGTTCAGATTTTGCAAGTAACTGCGTGCCCTCGGACTCAAATAGCCCCCGTGTGTGCTTAGATTTTAGATCTGCTTGTCCTCAAACTGTATGTTCACACTCAAAACTATTATGCTTGGACAGATTTGCTGCACTCACACTCAAATAAATAGCCCCTGCTCGCGCTTACATTCGCTCAAACTCTGTGGTCACAGTCAAACTGCTTCTGTGCGCTCTTGAAACTTCTAATCTTGGATTTCTTTTCTGCGATTGGATTTGTTTTGGGTGCAAAAACACTGTCAGAAATCTGCAAGCAATAGATTGCCAAGTGTTGACCAATGAGCCAACATACCGGCAACGACTCACGGATAATTTCACTCTTTTATATAACTCACCCATTACAGTCTATGGCTGCAAAGAGAAGTAAAATTGTATAGTGAAGTCAATAGACCAAATCACCGTGACGTCACCATGTAAACAAATTTACTTCCGGGTACCACTTGGGGAAGGCGGCAGGTTTAAATGTGCGTGTTGTCAAATAAATGCTGTCAAACCCTCTCGTTTTTTTTTTTCGGCCGACTACTTTCAATTTAAATGGTTAAACGGTTGGTAAACATGCTTGTCCGACGTATCTAGCCTTTCTTCTGTGTTTGTTTTATGTAGTGTTAGCTAGCTAATAACGTTTGTTTGTCTGTCAAACTCGCTGTTTTTTTGCAGAGTCGTTAACGTTACAGACAGAGTAACCTCGCGTCACCAGGCTCTTCTCGGCGAGAAAGAGCCTGGTACAGACAGAGCTACTGACGCCACGTCAATTTAATTTAGCTTCAAGTCTACTCTAGTCTGGTCCAACAGGTAAATTAGCTAGCCTGGTCTCCACTAACGTTAGTGAAAGTGTTGTTATGAATGATATTAAACAACAACACAACACGGACGAACCATTTTTGTCTTCTTTGTCTGTTTTTGTCTTCAACACGTCAGTTTGTGCCGTCCACCGCCATTATAATGTGTGGACCTCAGGGGTACCCGGAAGTAAATGTAAACATCCCGCTGATTTGGTCTATAGGGCTCAACAATCACATGACGTCTCCAGCCCCGGAAGAGAATTACCCATTCATTTTCTCCATAGAGATATTGAAAAATCTGTATATAATGAGTTTTGAGGCTGGAACCAAGCCAACCAGCCACCTACCACGAGTGACCATATAACATTTCATTTGGAGGAAGACCAAAAAATTAAAACAACCCCCTCCCCTCGTTTTGCCATGCCCCGTTTGGCCATGTTGAAATGACGTCAAATGATGAATCCGGAACAGTGACGGAGAAATCATAGCCATTTCCGACTAGGAACTCTGAGTGACTGAGTTGACACGCCATTTCATTAGATTTTTCCTAGTAGGAAGCGGGAATTTCTAACCTCTGAGTTCTAATTGAATGCAGCACATGGTCCGGGTCTCTCACAGGGTTAAACCGTAAAATGGTCTCTGCTTGTGGTAAACTGGCATTTAACACAATGAGCTCAGAGTTAAGGCCTAAAATATTAATAATGTATAAGCAGCTTGCATAGGAAACACTTCTCACACACACACACACACACACACACACACACACACACACACACACACACACACACACACACACACACACACACACACCCACACACCCACACATACACACACATGCGCACACAATTTATTTTTCAGGAAGTAATTAACGATTTTTTTCTTTATTCACAATCTCAGTATAGTGATCACGGCAGTCAGCATTCAGGCTCATCTGATATTAATTAGAAAAGTTACATTTTATTGCATGAGTGACTATAAAATAAGAATCAAAACACAACACAACACAACACAACACATTCATACATTGTATCACACATAATTACACTATTACATGTTAGGCATTCAGTTGATTTTCTCATCCACAGTGACTTACAACAAAATGTGATACATGCAGACAGTGAAGGACAGGCTCTGTCTGTGTCTGTAGGGATCAAATCTGGTCTTCTGGGACTCCCAGGTAGTGGTGCAGCGGCAGATTGCCTAAAAATATGGACAGAGCTATCCCATTGATTTTGGTGTCCCATTTGGAGTTGATTCGTTGGCCGTTGCCATCTTGATTTTTCGTCAGCAGAGTGGGAGGGAATGGGCTTGAGTCCTTGCGCACCTCACCTGATATGGGGATTTCCCAGAGCTGCAGCTCCGCCTGCTATTGGTCCGTGATCGGCAAGCTGCGTGATCACTGGACAGGCGATCTGTCAATCACCCCCTTTTCTATCATCTATTTTACCCCAAACGGGCGAGTTATATAAAAAAATGACCCCCCTACAGTTGTTATGAAAAGGTGACATTAGCTATATAGACCAAAACTGTGTTTCGCCCCTAACTGGAAAGATGTTGAATCCTGTAAGTCATTTTAACATAGGGGGAATGCCTACTGCCCCCGCCCCCCAAGTGGCTATTCGAGGAACTACAGCTTTTCACTTCACTTCCGTGTCATCAGAGGAAAGCCGGGGGGATTGGCCACTGGTGCTATTCTACAATTGTCCCAAATCAACAGAGGGTGTGGAGCAACCTCCGGGATAGCAGGGGGAATTGGCCAAGTTCAAATGAAGAGAAAATGGGGGGAAGAAATCAAAAACAAATGCTCTTCAGCCCAGCTCCTCTGTTGGTCCTGATGTTTCTGCTGCCCCCTACAGGAGGAGGACCTCCCCGAGCTGGATATTGACATCGATGGACTGCTGGATCTGTCCGACTCAGAGCAGAGATCCAAACTGCACGTGAGGATATTTTACACCCCACACTAGGCTGGGCGATATGGACCAAAAATCATTGTTTTAGGCTGAATGGCGCCATACTGTATCGCTGTATTTTCTACGAAGTTGGCTTAATGTCCGGTTGTAAGTCAAAGAAGCCACATGTGAGACGTCACAAGTACTTTTTTTTAAAACAAGATAGGGCGGGGCGATATGGACAAAATCAAATATCAGTAAAGATTTCTCTATCGATATTGAAACAATATTGTTGGGATGACTATTTGTGCTTTCACAAAATATTGACACAATGAGATTTTGATAAACTAGGCATATTTCGTGCTACGCAGGCTCGATTCCTAGGCCAGCCCGCTGCGCGGGCTCAGCCACCCTGCAGCTCACCAAGCTGGCCCTGCAGCTTGCATACGCAGGTCGGCCGCTGCGTGGCCTCACCCGCCATGCAGCTTGACCGCTGTGCGGGCTCACTTGCTCCCTCGCCCTGCTGCATACATCACCGTCGATGACCACTGCGCGACGCGGCCTCGCCTGCTCTATGACATCGTAATTAGGGCAATCACCTAATTAAAAAATCCGGCTCTGTCAGGTCACCTGCACAGCCGATGGGCGGAAGCCATCGTCTCCGTTTGGTTCCTCCCTACTTATACTCCCATCACTTATATAGCCTCAGACTGATGACATCATCACTGATGACATCACTGATGACATCATAAGTGATGGCAATTAATCTGCCCTAATAAAAAAATCTGGCTACGTCAGGTCACCCGCACGGTTGCTCTTTACACTCCCTGAAAGTTTCAACCCGATCGCACGTAAAATGGCATAGCTGTGGTCGGCACAAAAATTGAAACAGAACAGAGAACAAACAGAGAACAGAGCCCACATTGCCAAACAGCTAGAACAGTCTGGGAAGTTCAGAGAATTACATCACTTTACTTTAATGCCCAGAAAAAAACAAAATGTATGCCATATCACCATATTATCGTATCCAACATACATCTATAAGAACATAATATAGTCTCATATGATATCGATATAGTATCAATGTATTTGCGCTACGCAACACTGAAATTACTAGTTGAACTGCATTCAGGGAGATAACAGTTTAAATTTTATTCCAGATGCTGCTTCAAGAGTGTGACAAACCAACAGAGGTAAGGGACATGTCATGAATATGATTGATTGATTAATTGATTGATCTTATTCATATAGCAGACAAAACCCAAGGGAGTGTGAACACTTATTGCCAACATGGCCCCTAAATATCAAAGCGGCCATCTTGGAGGTGGTCACCTCTGTGAACAGCTGACTGTGTTCCTGTCGTCTCAGCAGAATTGAACAGTTAACTTCTGTCTGTTTCTGACTGAACTGACCATTTCATCACTGATCCATCTGATTGAAGTGTTTAGAATGCCAGCTTGTTAGCTATAGCCATAGCATTTGGTCATGAATGTTCGAAATGCAGATATGGCAGGACTATGATGAACATCGGAAAAACAATGCTGATTCATTTTGCAGATGATCTCACACAGGCTATCTAAAAACAGTTGTGCAGTTATTGAGAGTTTATGAGTTAAGTTGCGGACCAGTCATTTTGTGCATGAATGACATCCCTTGTCCACACTCACCTCAAATCAAATCTCAATAATGTCAAACTAAATGAATGCCTGCCAAACTGTTTAGTTTTCGGATGCGTGAGATATGCAAAATAAATCAGCATTGTTTTTCCGTGAAGTTCTCCTTCAAGTTTATAGGGTAAAATATCAGCGTAAGCCAATGAAAATTCAAGATTCAAGATAAGTTGGAATTCTTAGGTCCGGAGGCTCCATAGGACATACAATATAAGACAAGGTGCAAAGTAATTACCAGTGAATGTTGTGTGGGGATGATCTGATGCCTGTGGGGATGATCTGATGCCTGTGGCGATGATCTGATGCCTGTGGCGATGATCTGATGCCTGTGCATGGGGATGATCTGATGCCTGTGGGGAAACTGGGTGTTGTAGCATAAAATAAAATAAAATGATATCCACCTTATTTCTAGATGCCATGATGCCTTACGTGAAATATGGGTGCTTCTTCCGGTGTAATCCTCCAAGCCCCCCCCCCCCCCCCCTGTTACGTTGCTGACATACACAACATACTGTAGCCGGTAGATCTCCATGAAGTGAGCAACAATCTCCCACAATTTGACTTCCGGTTTAGCGATTTTAACCCTAAACCCCCCGTAGCACGTCCAGCTTTGCAAAAAATCTCGTCGATAAATATCCAGAGTTGTTCAAAGAGCAACAGAAATAACGGATGTGATAGATACAATTATTACATTCCCTCAAATAAGTCGTCAAACGAGTGTATTTATTGTGACAAGCAACTTTTTTTTTCTTTCAGCGCCAGAGTTTTAACGAGGAAATGTGCCAGCTGCAACAATCAGTCACTTTCAAAACCGGATCTTGCACTCATAATTATTTGACAGCGGGGCTTTCAAAAATAAGGTGGATAGGCTACACATGAATATATGAGTATAACGGCTTGGAGTCTGCGTGTTGTGTTCTCTGCAGGACTTTGTCAGCGCTTTGCTCTGTCGGATCAAGGGGCTTCGCAAAATGCCGGCCCAGCTGAGGAAGTGATGTCACACCAGCTGAGGAAGTGATGTCACACCAGCTGAGGAAGTGATGTCACACCAGCTGAAGAAGTGATGTCACACCAGCTGAGGAAGAGGAAGTGAAGCCGGCTCCCAACGTCCGGCTCTGGACCCAAACATGGGCCACATGAGACCTTAAACGGGGTCCTCAGACTCTACTGGACAGACTGGTGTTTGCATCTTCCACTGCTGAACAACTGGACTCTTCTGCTTTTGTACTCTTGAAGAAATGAAACTGTTGGCCATTTTAGGACAGCTCAGAGTAACAGGCAGCACAGGATGTCCTAAACTGGCCACCATACTTCTGGCAGCAAGATAAAGCGAGGAAAAATCAAAAATAAATAAGAATAGAGCGAATTAGGAATTAAACACAACAGACAATTACGTAGCCTATAGCAGTGATTCCCAACCAGGGGTACGTGTACCCCTAGGGGTACTTGAGCAGCAGGGGGTACTTGGAATGATTGGTGAATACAATTTACCTCCAAAATGATAAATAAATATATATATATTCCAAATTAAATTATTCCAAAAAATTTCATAAGCCCATTGTTAAAATGTGATGTGTGTGCCGCAACTAGTTCTGCTGGCAAGTGTCAACTGCTACACTGTTCTGCTACTGATAATGCCAAAAAACAACAACTAAAAAGCCCAAACACCGGCAGTTCAGTGAAACATATTTTGTATAGATTTACTTGTATGTAATCATCAACACGCATGAGTGAGGGGTACTATTGTCATGGAAAAACAGCTCAAGGGGTACATAAGACAAAAAAGGTTGGGAACCACTGGCCCTATAGGACATATTAAATGTATGAATGAGAAGTAACCTTTATCAGAATAGCCTACATTTTACTTTACCAGTGGTGATGTTCTGTTGTTGTGTCTAAACCACACAGACAAATATACATACATTCAAATAAAATTTGATGCATCGAGCTAGACTGTGGGACTTATTTTTTCATAGCCTACAGCCTGACCGTTTTAGGCTACCGTAGTGGTTGGTAATAGTCTCCTGAACACTGAGAACCAATCCCCTTCTAACACACTGTGTGTTTGACTAACATTTACTTTTGACTGCAATCACTGAAATACAAAACAGAAGTTCGTCTGTGAGTGAAAATGGTCCCTGTGTCTGTGCTTCACTGCAGCTGCCCAGCGCTCCTGACCTGGCCAGCACGTGGAGGACGACAAGCTAGGATGGGAAAAATGCAGGAGGACAAATTGAATGGCCTCTCTAATCTAAGCATGTGTGTGTATAGCCTAATGCGTATGTGCACGCATTCAGTGCATCCTGACAAATAAAGACGGTGGTTGTCCGTCCTGTAGCCTAGCCTACCTTTAGACTACAGGAAAGTGAGAAAACATGGCTTATGATCACTGACTTGACTTTATTATATTATCCTGCAAGTTATTCAACAACTGCCTGATAATGCTGAATGTCAAAATTGAATGTCTTGCCGATTATGTAATATGTTTTGATTCAAGTACACAATTTATCATTACATTAATCCACGGAGGGTAAATGTGCAATGACGCCAGTGTGAGGCAGCAATGTACTAACCCGTGCCTATTCTGCCGGAAACTGAAAGAAGAAGAAGAAGACAAGACGGAAGTGACGAGCGGCAAACGGGTGCTTTTCCATTTTCCAAGCGGTTCATTGAGATTCATTTGAGTTGTTTTGTGACGCAGGGAGGCAAGCGCGAGACTGACTATTTTGTGACTGACAGATCGCACCAGCGAGCACCACATACCTGCGAGGATCCAGGGTAAGCTACCCGTAGCTTTGCTTATAAAATAGTGTATTTCTATTTGTTTAAAATATATACAAAGTAGTTTAACTAACGTTAGAGCTTTGCATGAAGCTAGCTCGACACATCAAATAAGGCTGACAGAGGCTCCACCAAGCTACGTCCACTGCATGCTACTGTACAACGTCAGCCTGTAGCCTGGCAGCTTAATGATTTCTATAGCACTGTAGAAGTGCTCTACTTTCATCAGTCTGCCCTTTTTAGAATACTCAGAACAATTCTGATGTGCACAACATTAGCACGTAGCCTCAACGCGAGACTCATAATTAGCACGAAGCTCCTGATTTTCCAAATGTGGCTTCTCTCTTTGACGAGCATTGTTCAGACACTGTCTGAGATAATGTTGATTGATGGTACAGATCTGCTACCCTCTCGTGCTCTCTCCTGCCTTAGTGGGATGCAACCAAACATTAATACAATTTAGTTGGGCCACTTGCCCAGTAAAGGCAGAATGAAAAAGGTGACGTGACGGATACCAGGGCAGACATAAACCCACTGAGAAATCCTCCTATTTTGGGATGAAAAAGGTGTCTGTCCTCTAAAAGGTGACTAGTTTGCATCCCTGAGACCATGTCCTTGACCCTTCATAAAAACTAACTCCCCTTGACTTCTTGCACCTTTTTTGTAAAGCTATTTAGAATCTCTGTCTGAGAGCTACAATTCTACCACTATATTACTTTTAATATGCTCCTCACTAACGTGAGGTCTGCTTGTCAGTTTGTCTCTGCAGTGCAGGAGTGAAGGTAGCTGCTGTGTGTGAGCTGTCGTCATGGCTGACAGAGACGAGGGCTTGGCTGGGAGGGAGGAGAACCTCCAGCCGGGCCAGGAAGACATCGAGCACCAGAGACAGTAAGAGTTCATCCTAGGCCTGGCCTGGACCCGATGCAGGGCCACTGCTGGCCATTTGGGTCCCTTGAATGTAATTGCTTTGTGGTGCCCCCCCCCCCGCCTAGCCTGGATAAACCCAGCCTCCACGTGACCTGCTCTCAGACCTGCTCTCAGTTACAGGTAGTGACTGAGAGCAGGTCACGTGGAGGCTGGGTTTACCCAGGCTACCCCTCGCCCCCACAAAATACACAAATGCAATCTTCTTTAAATCCAATATTTATTTATTTATTAAACAGTATATTTAATATATAGTTTGTGAAAGTGCAATCTTCAATAATAGTATATGATAGTATAATAAACATATAAAATAAAGTGTCAAATTTGTGCATTGTCTTACAATCTTGATCAAAAGTACTATCAAATATGAAGTGACAAATATGTAAGGTACATAATACTATAATATATACAGTAGGGGTGTCACAGTATGTGTATTCATCCTGTGACGTCACGGTATGGGCGTCAGGTTTCGGTGCGTGTAGCTATATGACGAACACGTCAACACACTCCGTTAATTACGTTCGTCATAATCGTCAATATCCAAATCATCTTGTGCTGTTTATGAACATTGCACATCAGAAAACATTTGACAACTCACCCCAGCACCGTGTATTCAGGCTAAATATAGTCCATTTAGCTTTCAGAAGCCTTTGCCCTCAACAGAGTTGAGTGGAAGCATCTTGCGTAGTCATTCATTGCCATGTTGTCTTGTGTGGGCTAAGGGCTAAACGTGTTAGCTTGTGGGGCTAACACATTCAAGTGGTCCTGCTGTCCTCCTGGCATCCACATGCCTGTGCTGAATGTCTGTCGAGTGGTTAACGTTATATGCCAGTTTTACCTGACACAGCCTACATATACAACCATATTTTCATTGACTGGATCAAAATACTGCCAAACTGTGCTGGTTTTATGAGATGCCATCTTTCTTTCCACTCCTTTGGCCTGTCTAGTAAATGAAGCAACAGAGCATTATCTTGAACGCTGTTTAATTCTCAAAAGCAGCAGCACGGCAACTTTTATTTTATTTTTATTTTATTTTATTTACCGTAACCTTTATTTAACCAGGCAAGTCATTAAGAACAAATTCTTATTTACAATGGCGACCTGACAAAAGGCAAGCCTCTTGAGGGAGAGGGGTAGGGACTAAAATAAATAAAAAAAAAACATTTAAAAGGACAACAGCACATATCCAACACATCCATTCGTTTACAGGTATTATGAGTGACAGGAGACATTACATAAGAAACATTATACAATCTAGCACACAAGCAACAGACAAGTACCTAGCAGACCAACATCGGGCAACAGAGTCGCACAAGCAGCAAGACAAACAGGCAAAAAACAAAACAGCCACAGCAAAGCTTGCAACTTCACAGCCTAACAGCAGCATGCAGGCAGAATAACAGTTCTACTCTCCTCTCCTGTCTCACACGTCACTACGTCATTACTTCTTACAGGCGCAGAACACAACAGCCTGGTTTGTTTAATTTACATCCGGGCATTAGAGGAGGGGGGCTGTTAGTGGCTGTTTATTATTAAGATAATTAAATTACCGACTAGTATTTTGGTGCCGACGAGCGAGGGTAGCGGATGTTTAAACGTTTGACCGACTAGTTGCCTGCATCCCCCATATGCAGTCGTAGAGCCAGCCCTACATACAAATATAACCTAATGCAAGAGAGTCTGTCTCACTGTTAGTGTTTACTGGTTTCATACACTACAGGGCCATGCTGTACCAATTTATGACACTAGGTGGAGCACTAGTACTGTCTGTTCAAAATCAATGCCACAGGTTCAAAAATAAATGAAAACAAACCTGACCTTATGCATTTGGATGTACCGAACTCGTACCGAACCGTGACCCCGAAACCGAGGTACGTACCGAACCGTGACTTCTGTGTACCGTGTCACCCCTAATATACAGCAGTGTAATAATGAGAGTAATAATAAAAGGTAATAAAGGTAAGGTGCAATAAGTTGCAGTTAGTAAATGGCACATCACGAATTGTCCTACTGCAGCTGTTCAACAGTTCAGGTCTACATGATAAAATACAAAGTGCAGTTGAGACCAGAAATGGGAGCTTTAATCATGATAAAAGCCAATTAAAAAAACTGCATAGAGATTTTTTTTTAAGGATCACACTGCCGATTTTCAACCACCTTGGTATCATTACAAAATCAGTAGTACATCAGAAAACTTTAAACAGTTTTGCAGTGTCGTTCATTTAGTTTGACAATTATTGAGAGCTGATTTGAGTTGTGGACCAGTGATGTCATATGACGGAAGATTTTGCTGCTAGCGCGGGCTGGCTTGACAGATTCCTCCACCGCAACAACTTTTCTGTCAGAAGACATACAGCTGTTGCCCAGAAAGATGCCAGGCACTTCACCGAGAAGCAGGTGAATTTTGTCATAATTTCAACGCGGATGATTGAGACAAAGAAGATACAGGCGACGTACATCATAGCCATGGATGAAACTGCGGTGTGGTTTGACGTGGTCGGCTCAATGAATGCTACAATGAATGCGAGAGGTGCGTAATTATGGCGCGGCTGAGTGATGCGCTCTTTAAAGTGGAAATCCGTTCACCAGCAACTAGGGATGTCACAATATATCGTCCCACAATATATCGCGGTATCAAAACGTGACAATATGTATCGTTGCGATGAAATCTCATATCGTGAGAAAAAGAAGCTGAACATGGTGGCACAGATCTGCATCTGATTGCATGCTCGCTCTCCTTTTCATTGCTTTGTTTGAACAGACGAGGGACGTTACAGACACGGAGGATGAAAATGGTGAAATTACTCAAATTAGCGTGGAGGATGCCCCCTCAACTTACAAATCGATCGCAAAAAAATATTGCTAAAATATCGTATCGTATCGTTATCGTGAACCCAATATCGTGTATCGTATCGTATCGTGAACTGAGTGTATCGTGACACCCCTACCAGCAACACATTTTCGTTCTGAACTTTTTCTATTCGTTTCTGCAGATTTTTTTTTTTTACACTAAATCCGACGTGTAGTTCAATAATTAGTTTGAGAATTCTGAGTACCGGTATATATTTTTTTTCCTGCCAGTGTTTCCCCCTTCTCATCAATGCGTGCAGCTCCAGGAATGGAGCTTAATCGAAACAATCGTGATATTGATTTGAAGTCATATCGCCCAGCCCTAGTTTGACCAGATGGTTTTCTTCTTCAGGTGTTTTGAGGCAGAGCTGAGCGGTGCCACGGGAGACGAAGCTCTGGACGTCTGGGACCGGTGAGACTCATAACACCCTCCTCAAATACACACACACACGCCTACCTTAAATACACCGTTCTGTCGCGATCGCCTCCTATACCTACATGTCAAACTCACAACTGAATGATCTCTAGGCCCAAACACCCTCCACTGATTTGAAAGCAACAACCGAAAGGCATTCTGGGAAATCACTAACTTTGCGAGGCATCTGGATTTGTGCGAGATCATGAGATCATGAGATCATGATCACACGACAAATCCATCTTGCCACGTTCCAATCTTTTGGTTTGATTCTGAACCACCAGTGGTTCACACCAATCAGTGTCCTATGAGGCAGCTGTGGGTGGGCTTTAGGTGTGACGCCAGCCAGAGCGAGCACATGATAGACGTGATGGACAGATGGTTCATCCAATCACCTGCCAGGTGTTTTTTGAAAGTGCCTGCCCTGAAACGGTTACCCGAGTGATTCGTTCCCAGATGGTTATATGAAAACAGACCATCTGGCAGTAGCGTCAGGTTAGGACATCTCTAACTGTAGTAGAAGTACAGTAGACGTGGCAGGTTGAATGTGAATGACAACACTTTAACCACTATGTTTTTGTGTGTGTGTGTGTGTGTGTGTGTGTGTGTGTGTGTGTGTGCAGGTATGTGCGGTGGACTCTCCAGATGTTTCCTCGAGGTGGCAGAGGTGGCAACCTGAATGCTCTGCTGCAGAGATCCGTCAAGCAGTTCGCCAAAGACAAGAAATATTTTGAGGACCTTCGCTACGTCAACCTGTGCATCAAACTGGTGAGACCACACCAAGCACAAGTGCACTCAACTAGGGATGGACTGCATTTCTATAGCGCTTTTATCGGGAACAATTTGGGGCTCAGTATCATATTTGCATGTTTTTAATGGGGGGTTCCTATCTGGAGGAAACCCCAGGGGAGCACGGGCAGAGCATGCAAACTCCGCATAGAAAGGCCCTTTTGACGAGCCCACCTGGGCAGTGGGCACTGGGGACATGGGAATGGGGACACACCCTCCGCGCCCACAGTGTCCCACCATGCGGGAATCGAACCCAGGACCTTCTTGCTGTGAGGCGACAGCGCTACCACTGCGCCACCGTGCCCCTCAAGTCACGCTCGTTCCATAAAGCCCACCAGCTTTGATATCTATTGGCTAGTTGTGGATAATGAATTTGTAACAATATTGTGGCTCAAAACTTAACGTTTTTCAGAGATGCGGGGAAACTGTCATGGCAACCGCAAACTATTAGCCTTGCGTTTATTATACAGCGGAAACGAACTGACTGGAGGGGGGGGGGGGGGGGGCTTTAAAGTGCTTGAAACCTATGGTTACAAAAAGCGTGTTAACCCTGTGTGTACTCAGGCTCAGAACAGCACGTCTCCGGAGGACATGTTCAACTACATGCAGGATCAGGGCATCGGCCAAACCCACGCAGACTTCTACCTGTCCAGGGCCGGCGAGCTGGAGGGGCAGGGCCAATGCCAGAGGGCCAATGATGTGCTGCAGGCAGGGCTGCTTGCCCACGCTCAGCCCAACCAAGCCATCCACGACTACTACAGGCAGGTGACCCCCCATGGCTTTCAGAATCTGTAAAAACCAATTGTATTCTCGTCCAAACTATGTCTTATCACGAAGCATTTTAACAATAAAGTCGTACAAATAAATATAAGAGCAAGTTGTGATTAAAAAACGATCTGAGATAATTCTCTCTAAAGTCTCTACAACAACGTGCTTGGTATTGCCGGAAACAACAAATCCCAAGCTTTCAATTCTAATCCGCTATTTCTGGGGAAAGGTAGCAAGCAGTTAAACTTGATCATTTCCTCTGACTCAGACCAAACTGAGGATAGTTCCATGTACGCCGTCCACCATGGTGCGGCACATGCGTGTACATTTGACCATCACACAATCTGATACATGGCAGAGGGCACTGACCCGCCCGGTCACTGGTCATGGTGAATCAGCTGATCGAACAGTAGGGGTGGGAATCTCTAGGCACCTCACGATTCGATTTCGATTCAGAGAGTTACAATTCGATTATAAAACGATTATCGATGCATCTCGATGCATCGATTATAGATGCATCTTGATGCATCTTTTTTTTCAATACATGCTCTCTTTTTCTCACTATGTTACTACTTTTCAAATAAAGTGAATTTAAATTGCATTGTAATGATCCACAATTAAAATAAACAGATGAATTTACTTCCATTATCTTTGATTAACAAAGCAAATGGAAGAGATGTGTCAACTGGAAGGTTACGTTTGCCAACATATTTCCCAGCATTGCAAAGAACCAACAGGAAAAGAAAGTGTGCCAGACCAGTTGTGTCTGTAGCAGCATCCTATAGTAAATTAACTCCACTTCAGCATAATTCTGAATCACTTTTTCACCATGTTGTAACCGCTCTGCCATATTTGCACCAGTCACTCATCACTCTTGTTTGGAGTCCATGAGACGCTAGCTGCCACTGTCAGTGTTCAGTAGGGATGGGCATCGAATTTCGAATTTTCGAATAATCGTTGTTATTATCAAGGTCGACTTTTATTATTGAAAGTCGAAATTCGAAAAGGGTTAGGGTTAGGGTTACCGTAGTTTTTTTTTTTGCTTTTTTGTGAGTGAAATGTTGCATTGTCTCCCCTGATTCTAAGTATAGTCGAATCGCTTGGTTTGAGCAAGTACCGTAAATTCCGGACTATAAGCCGCACCTTTTTTCCCGTTTTTTGGCCTTTTTTGGCCCCTGCGGCTTATATAACGGTGCGGCTTATCTATGGATTTTTTCCCAAAAAAAAAAAAAATCTCTCTTTTTTAGCACTCTTTCTAACTATAAATCCACTTCTGTTTTAATTTCCTCTCTTGCCCTCTTTTCACCACACTGTATGACACTGTATGACACTGTGTGCACTGTAAAAAAGAAACACAGGTGGTGTTGTGTTATGTTGTTTTGTTGAAATGTTAATAAATGGGAGCTTCCTCAAACAGCCATCTCTTTCCCGACAATCCCCTCTGTGCATGAACCCTTACATATGGTAATTAAACATTAAAACACAAAAAAAAAAAAAAAAAAAAAAAAAAAACATTAAAACACCCGCGGCTTATATATGTAAAAAACAGTCAACTTTGCAGGTGCGGCTTATACACCGGTGCGGCTTATAGTCCGGAATTTACGGTAAAACAATTTTTATAAGCATTTTAAGCCAGGTTTATGGAAAAATGAATGGCGGATGAAATCCCATGAAGAGGGAGAGGGGGTGACTTTGGCACCCCTTTGGCACTCAGACCTGAGCCTACTAAATATTTAATGAACCACTCATGATTGTCAAAACTGTTTTTTATTTTCGAAAATGTCAATGTCATGTAACATGTTCTTTACTTCAGTGGTGCAATGCTTGTTTGAGCTAAAAATCCACAGCAGAAGCTTTTTCTATTAATTAATAAAGCCTTAGACTTAGAATCAGGGGAGACAATGCAACATTTCACTCACAATTTTTTTTTTTTTTTTTTTTTTACATTTTTTTTTTTACATTTTTTTTTCTTTTTCCGAATTTCGATTAAAAGTCGACTTTGGCCAGCGAATTTCGAATAGTGTTTTTGCTAGAAATGCCCATCCCTAGTGTTCAGTGATGATGTGCGCAGTAACAATGGATGTCCACGCATCACAAGTTACAGCTTTCTTCAGTGAGTCCATAACTTCGGCTTTGGTCTCATTGTACGGTAGTCTGGCGATCACTGCGTCGGTAAAAAAACGGCGAGATGGGACGTTGTACCTCGGCTCCAAAGCGCGGAATCCCTGTTTCTCAACGACTGAGTACGGACGTATATCCATCATGGCAATAAACGTTGCGATGGATTTTGTGATTCGTTTCGCAGTTGTTGGGTGGATGCTTTGTTAGCATTGCTTGCTAAATTGTTGGCTGGTTGGGAGCAACTACAGCCGGTGTGTCTGGCATCTTCACACACGTTTGTTTTTCCTTTCAGGCCGGGGCGCCACGACGTAAACTGTCCGGGCGCTGCCTCGCGCTCACAGTTTAGTTCCGCCTTTTAGTTCCGTCAATATCACGTTACAACTAACGTAAAAAAAAAAAAATCGATTATTGATATTTGTGAATTGATTCATAATCGTCCACGTCCGCATCTCGATGCATCTAAGAATCGATTCCCCCCCCCCACCCCTATCGAACGGTGGGTCAGGTTTTGTGACCCAGTTTCCAGATGTTTAAGTCCTCAGGTCTTTTGTCTGTCCTGATGCTCGTGTCCTCCTCAGTTGCTTCAGGTGTTCTGTCTGACCTAACACCCATGTCCTCCTCTCAGGTGTTTCAGGTCGAGAGTGGGTCTGGAGGCCAGCAAAGTCCAGCCGGAGGACGAGCCCGCGCCTCCTCTGAGGACCAGTCGGGTCGACTTCCGACCCCGAGGCAAGAGGAGACCTGCCTCCGAACCCCCGGCGGCTCGCTCAGCAGCCGGACCCGAGCTCCAGGTCGGTCCACTCAGCTGATACCAGTCTGTAGCTGGTCTGTTATTCAGTCTGTAGCTGGTCTGTTATTCAGTCTAGCTGGTCTGTTATTCAGTCTGTAGCTGGTCTGTTATTCAGTCTGTAGCTGGTCTGTTATTCAGTCTCTAGCTGGTCTGTTATTCAGTCTCTAGCTTGTCTGTTATTCAGTCTAGCTTGTCTGTTATTCAGTCTCTAGCTTGTCTGTTATTCAGTCTAGCTTGTCTGTTATTCAGTCTCTAGCTTGTCTGTTATTCAGTCTAGCTTGTCTGTTATTCAGTCTCTAGCTTGTCTGTTATTCAGTCTGTAGCTGGTCTGTTATTCAGTCTCTAGCTGGTCTGTTATTCAGTCTCTAGCTTGTCTGTTATTCAGTCTAGCTGGTCTGTTATTCAGTCTCTAGCTTGTCTGTTATTCAGTCTAGCTTGTCTGTTATTCAGTCTCTAGCTTGTCTGTTATTCAGTCTGTAGCTGGTCTGTTATTCAGTCTGTAGCTGGTCTGTTATTCAGTCTGTAGCTGGTCTGTTATTCAGTCTGTAGCTGGTCTGTTATTCAGTCTGTAGCTGGTCTGTTATTCAGTCGGTAGCTGGTCTGTTATTCAGTCTGTAGCTGGTCTGTTATTCAGTCTGTAGCTGGTCTGTTATTCAGTCTGTAGCTCTTCTGGGTCTTCATGTGACGAGGGATTAGATGTATTTTTGTAGGCCAACCCAGAAGCATCGCGCTCGCTTCTCTCGTCTGGAATTCAGTGGGATCTTTGTTCGATGCCTGAAACAAGGCCTCTGTGGTTAACCAAAGATGATGAAACTGTGGTTAACCAAAGATGATGAAATGGCAGACTTTTCTAGGCCAAAATCTTAATATACTTGGCCAATAAGTATGCAACAAACATACAAAATAAAACAAATTGTAATGTCTTCATTTAATGTAGAATGCAAAGGACGTTATTTATCGTCATTTACCGCGGCTCGTCGGAGGCTTCAAGGCGGGAAGCCAGCACTCCCCCTCCGGAAAAAGCAGTGTGACTGTCCCTCCGGCAGAAGGCTGCTGCTGCTCCCGGAGACGGCCAGCTGACCCTCTGTCAGCGAAGCTCGTGCCAGTGAGCCAGCCAGCGACTACGCACTCCACAGTGCTGCTGTATTTACATTATATTGTGTTTGTACATGGACTGATATCGAAATACGACCGGTAGGTTTCAGATTTGTCCGGTAAAAATTCATTATTTTGCGGAGCGGATGTCCCGCCTAAAGTCTGTTGCTGGTCTGTTATGTTACGAGCGCTCGTATTTCTCCAATCACCTGCATCGGTTCAAACTTCCTCCGGTCTGAAGTGTTTTTTCCCCCCAACTTCCTCTGTCCATGTTCTGGGCGTGAATTCCAGACTGTTTACGCTGCATTCGCAGAATGGAGCACAGTCTGACTTAGGGTTGGCATCGACCATCGTGATTGGCCGACCCCCCATCGACCTCTGAGCCTTCTACATCGGATCATCGCGATTAATTATCTGTTTGAAATAAATGTGTGCCGTTTTAATAATAAAAGAGGCCAAGTCCACTTACCGTGACGCGCGGGGGACACGCCGGCGGCATTAAACAAGCGCGCCCAGTTCAATTCAGGAAAGCCTCCACTCCCCCTCCTCCGCTCTACTGCTTCTCTGAACAGGGGGCGCTTGTTTAATGTCGCCGGGGCGTCCCCCGCGTGTGTCGGCTGTGTTGTTGTGAAAACCTTTTAAGACAAAGAAGAAACTTCACGTTCTTTCCTGTTTTCATCCCAAAGTGAGTACAAGTCTTCAACTGTGAATTTAACTCGCCTGTTTCCAAAGTGAAAGTTGGAATCGCTCCATATAGATACAGCAGCTGCGTTTCTCTAGCCATTCCTCCTAAACTCCCTCTCATTACATTAGGTTCAAAAGCCCACGCGAATCTAACGTTATATCAGCCAGTAATTCAGTCGGTTTTCTGCCAGCTAGTTAAATTCAACACACACACGTTGTCGGTGAGGATCTGTAACGACGTTAACGTTATTTGTTTTGCGCCGTTCAAATCACTGGTAGTGACAGCCACTGTGCCCACTTCAGTCGCCTGGCTCTGTGCTGTAGCACAGAGCAGAGGCTATCAAAGCCCGCTGGTATCATGTAGAGCTCAGGCTCAGCTGTGCTGTTGTTAACGTGAACGCATTGCAGCGGCTAGCGAAATGGCATTACAGCAACGCAGCGACTTAATAAATAATTAATTATCCCCCCAACCCCCACCCCAATGACAATGCCATCGTACAAAACGATGTTTCACTGTAAAACAATCACGATGGGTATTTTGATGACATCGCACAACCCTAGTCTGACTACATCATCACACTCCCTGAGATCGGGTGCCAGCCCAACAGAGCATGACGAGTCAGATGAAATGGCAGCACTCGCAATAAAGTTTCAAAAAGTAGAATCCGCACAGCAGCAGAACAAAACGGACGGCCGTCGGCTTTCCTCATCGTTAAAGGGCGTAAGCATTTGTTCACACCATACGCCAACTAGGGCTGTCACTTTTCATTCGAAATTCGAATGCAACTTCGAATGTGGGGGAGGGGGTTCGTTTTCGAAATGTAATTTGAATGTTCGAATTTATATATATATATATATATATATATATTTTTTTTTATGAACCAAAATTAACCAACTGCTGCTTGCTGGTAATGTTAATCCCATGTCAGAAAAAGTCTCCAGATTTGTCGCGTTAGTCTCTTCTGAGAAAGATTGTCTCCAGGGTCTGAAAAGTTGTCTCGAGTTGGATGCAGCCAAGTTTGTGAGGCAGTGTTGTGACTGTGAGCGTCCAAGCTAACACGTCGGGCTGATGCCCGCATTGCCCGGTGGCCTGCAGTGGGTTGCACCAGCTGTGCGTAAGTTGAAACGTAAGCTAGTTTGAAAGTAAAGTCTCACTAAGTCCGAGTTTACGCACTACTAAAAATATTTGGGTTGCACCAAGTGAAATAGTTACAACGTAGGCATAAGTTAGAACTTAAAATTTACACCTACGTCTTACTAGGTGTAAAGTCCTCCGTAAAATAGCAGTTGGCACGGATTGCAACTTGGCACCGTGGCGCATCGTTGTTTTGCGTCCGCAACGCGCTCCTAGTGATAAATTACACCCTTTGATATTTATGACTCACGCTTTTGTTTCCCACAAGCTGCAGCACTGCATACAAATTAAAATAACCGCAACAATTTAGTGAGGCAGGATGGTGGTATAGCCTACAATACTGATGAAGAGCTCACAGATAAACGTTAACAGTAATATGAACCTAAACGAACGTTACTCAATAACGTTCTCATTTGATTAGTGTTGATGAAATATGAAAGCACTAATTTGCGGTGGGCAACATGTCCTGTTTTCACTCCACTTAAACAACCGTAAATAAACACCGTTTCCACCGTGCTTTTCACTGATTGGTCACAGATACTGTACACGTCATTGTCTGCGACACTATTTTGGTTAGTATGGACTTTAGGGTCTACTAGTTAAGATGTACTTTACGTCTCCGTGGTGCAACCAAACAAAGACACAACTTTAGTGTCAAACTAACTAGTTTGAACGTAGCAGTTAGTGTGGACTTTACACCCTAACTTAAGACAGAACTTAAGTTCAGCTGGTGCAACTGATTTTTTTTTTTTTTTTTTTTTTTTTTTTTTAATTAACCAAAAAACTTCGAATATATTCGAACGAATTTCGGGCAATTAAAGTTCGTTCGAATTTTATTTTGGGAAAAAGTGACAGCCCTAACGCCAACCATACGCCCAAGCCACGCTGAAGCTGAGCTCACGCTTAACCGGTCGCACAAGAAGCACTCTCTTTTCCTCAGCGCCTCGCTCGGCACGCCTTGACCCCGCCCACAACTTCCATTGACTTCATGCCTGGCAGCTTCACGCTGGGAAAAAAGGACTGAATCCTGAACGATCGCTTCAGCACGGCTTGAGCAAGGCACGCGCACGGCTGGTGGGAATGGCTTCACCTGTTAACAAGGACGCCAAAATGAAACTTGTGGGTTCAGCCTAGGTTGAGCGTAGGTTGAGCGTTGCTTCGGCGTATGGTGTGAACTCAGCGTTAAAGAGCGCCATTAACGACGTGGAAAGCTGAAGGCTGAAACGTGTCCATTTTGTTCTGCTGCTGTGTGGATTCGCCTTCTTGACACTTTATTTTGAGTGCTGCCATTTCATCTGACTCTTCATCAACCTTTGTTACCCGCAGACTCTTTTTCAGGTATCTAACAAAAATCCCATTTGACTTCCAGACGAGGGAACCAGGCGATGCTAACTTGCGGGTGGTTTTAGGACTGATTCAAGTGGCACTCTATAATGTTGCTTTGTGTTTTTACCCAGATGCCACATCAGTCTTACTCCGCCTCTCGCCATTCCAGCGAACCGATGCCGTCTGGGTGAGTTTCATTCCAACATGAGGCCCAACTGGACTATCCTGGTCCTGTTCTGCCAAAATATTGAGATATACAGTACAATTTTATGATGTGGTTCTAGGCCAGTGATACTTAACTGGCGGCCCGCGGGCCACATGCGGCCCGCGATGGAATTTAATTTAATTAAATTTAAAAACATTTTTTTTTTTTTAATTTACAGTGCACCTGAACGCAACATGCAAGATACCCTGTTAGAGAATGGAATTTGACTTTGACTTTGAATTTGCTGTCCGAAGTGTCCAAATGTTCATGTCATTCTGGCCAATACTCCACTTCTGTTATAGCATTTCAATCTGGAATCTGGAATATCTTTCAATAATCTATGATTTAGCTGCTAAATTGTCAAATACCGCCGTCTGCTCGCTACCCAGGCACTTATGTATGTACTTAACTAACTAACTATCCGGTGTGCACAACATTGTCAGACTACTGTAAACTCCGGCTGACACCCCAAAAACCTACAATCCGCTACAGAAAAATGGATTTTGATTGTTTATTAACTGGCCCCTGGCCTTCTATCATTTCACGAAAGTGGCCCCCGGGCAAAGCAAGTTGAGTATCCCTGTTCTAGGTTATACTATTTCTACAACTGCTTATGGATGAGCATCATCTGCTGCATGCCATCGAGAACCATTGGTCGGATCGACTTCAAACTTTGGGAGTGTGCCCTATTGTGTAGTGCAGTGCCCTGTCTTCGTGCAATTCGGCATAGCGCCACCTACTGGCAACATAAAAAAATGCTGTTTATCTCAAGAACCGTTCGTCCGATCGACTTCCACTGGGGAGTGCGCTTATGGGGACTCAAGGGAGTGCAGGGAGCTGAATTCCGTACAATTTGGCATAGCGCCACCTACTGGCAACACAAAAAGCGCGTTTATCTCATCCATTCATCTGATCGACTTCAAACTTCAAACTCCGGGAGTGCACTTAGGGGCACTCAACGGAGTGCAGGGAGCTGAATTCCATGCAATTTGGCATAGCGCCACCTACTGGCAACACAAAAAGCGGTTTATCTCGATAGCCATTCATCTGATCGACTTCAAACTTGGTAAGTGTGCTGCTGGGAACCTGACATAGAGCAGTGCAGAATTTTGTGCAATTCGGCACAGCGCCACCTACTGGCAACACAAACAGTGGTTTATCTTGAGAACCGTTCACCCGATTGACTTCAAACTTGGGGAGTGCGCTGCTCGGACCCCGATGGAGTGCGGTGCCGCATTTCATGCAATTTGGACTTATTCCAGGACTGTCTGTATGTCTGTCATTCAGGTATCTTGAGAACCGTTTGTCGGATCAACTTCAAACTTGCGCTTTGGGGGACCTGACAGAGTGCAGTGTGTGTGCCGGGGGGAAGCGCCCACGGGGTGGTGCATGGGGGAACGGGCACTGCACTAGTACTACAAATGATACAAAGCAGGTTGAAAGTCGGCAGTCTTCCTTTAATGCAGCGTGGCTAACGTCTTCCTCTCCTTCCCTATTGGCTGTGGGTCGGCCTATAGGAGCGAGCCGTCGACGTGGCGACCCCTTGACGAGGGGGCGGGGAAGAATGAGCCCGCCAGCGTCATGGAGCAGAGTGTGGCTACAGAGGGGGGCGGGGCCACGGAGCAGAGAATGTACTTAAGGGACATGCTGATGGAGGGCAACGGCGTGCTGCAGGACTATTGGAGCTTCGAGGAGCTGCGTGCTCAGAGATACTTCCAACGTGAATCCCAGGGTACTGCACCACAACTTCACAATCACTACTGACATTCAGAGCTGCAACCATTAGTCCATTCATTGCTGAGTCCATCGACAGAAAATTAATCGCCAGCTATTTTTATAATCGAGTCATCATTTAGACAAAACAAGATTAGGCGAAACCTAGTATATGCCAGGCAGCATGTGTGTTAGGTGACATCGGATACATGCTCAGTGTGTTAGGTGACATCATCAGATGCTTGCTCAGGGTTGTGAGTCAGTCAGCCTTCCGACCTTCAGACAGATAAATATTGCATGATCTTTGTCCAAACTATTTTACGGAGTACTTCCAGTTTGTTCGGGACACTCATAGCCTGAACACGAGAGCTAGCATAGCGAACTTGAAACGACCCAATCTGAAAAGCAAAGCTGGGAGAAGTACATTCCTCTATACCGGGGGAGAGAAGTGGAACAAGATCCCTAAGGAAATTAGATCTGCAAATTTTCGGAATGGTTAAAAAAAAAAAAAAAAAAAAATCTTGCTGAGTAAACTAGAGTAATGTGCGAGCCTTCCATTGTAATGGTTATGGAACTTGTGTGTTTTTGTTGATTGTACTATTTGGTTAATTTGAATGCATGTCCTGTTTTTATAAGACCAGGTACCATGTTGGAAATAAGTGTTCACACTTTAACATGTCTATCCCTTGGAGTTTGTCTGCTATATTCATGAATACAATCAATCAATCAGCTAGATGTAGGCCAGCAGCCAGCTCCCTGGCAAAAATCAATACGATTTACTAAGGTTTCCTTCTGGTTTCCTTAATCTTCTATGGCAGTAAACTGATTATCTTTGTGTTGTGGACTGTTGGTTAGGAATGGTTGGGATACAAAAAAAATTACATTTGAGGACATCATCTTGGGCTTTGTGGGAAAAGCGATAGAAATGTTTCACCATTTTGTGACATTTTATAAACCAAATGGCTAATCGATTAGCCGGGAAAATAATCAACAGATTGATCGATGATGAAAATAATCATTCGTTGGAGCTGGGCCCTACTCAGATTTCACATGTTGAAGAATGCAGTTCATGTTGCTCACTCCAGAGATGCTCACAAGTCATTTTTTGCAAGTCCACGTCAAGTCTCAAGTCTTTGAGCTCAAGTCCAGGTCAAGTCTCAAGTCTTTGAGGGGCAAGTCCAAGTCAAGTCTCAAGTCTCTTATGGTTGAGTGTTCTCTCATCTGCAGATTGACAAAGTTGCCCGTTGCTCAGACAGATTGACAGACTTCCTCGTTGCTCAGACAGATTGACAGAGTTGCTCGTTGCTCAGACAGATTGACAGACTTCCTCGTTGCTCAGACAGATTGACAGAGTTGCTCGTTGCTCAGACAGATTGACAGAGTTGCTCGTTGCTCAGACAGATTGACAGAGTTGCTCGTTGCTCAGGCAGAGATTGACATAGTTGCTGCTCTCTCTCTGTAGAGAAGCTCCGTCAGGTGAACGAGGAAAAGCAGCGGCTCAGCCAGCAGCTGGAGGAGAAACGGCTGAAGGAGAGCCTGCAAGATCAATCACTGAAGGTACACACAATACTAGTACTACTACAGTACTACTCTACTAGTCCTGCTACTACTGCTACAGATCTTTATAAGTATTGGATGTTTCAGAACAGAGTCACACAGTGCTCTATAAGCCCATGGCACACTAATCAAACATTCTGCTACAACTGCCAAATGCCACACATGAATTAAATATGAGTTAAAACGGAACTGAAACAACACAGCAGTTCCCACAGTGAATCCACATCAGGACCGAAGAGCTCAGATATCTTTAGTTTTCAGTCAAATCAGCGAGGAAAATAGACAAATGTAAACGTAATGTAGAGTTCATATTTCCAGAATAGAGAAAGGCAGCAGAGATAAGCTTCCAGCTGTAATCGAACCGTGTGTGTGTGTGTGTGTGTGTGTCTCCTCAGGCGGGTCCGGACACTCCGTTGGGTGCTCCGAAGGGTGCCGCCCCCTTCCAGATATACGACGAGTCCCAGGCCGACCCTGCCGCAGCACTGCCTTCTGGGTAATAAACACAACTCCAAAATGTGCATACACTGACATTGGGACTAAATAAAGGCTCTTCAATCAACACCAAAGCTAATCTGTCCTGAATACGTCTTATCGTTTTCCCAACCCAGCTGAGATGAACCACGCCCACTTCTGTATGACCAAAGCCTCGGATTTCACACTGGAAAAACATGTCGGCCCATTTGGAACCTTTCTCTTACATGAGGAAAATGGTTCACCGACATGTGTTTGTGAAAACTTTTGAGGTGAGAAATCAGCCGTGCAGTTGCTGAATCTGTCTTGTAGTCATGCTACTACACGCTAGCCTGGTTCAAACAATCCGGATCGGTGAACTCACATTCTTCAGGGATTCAGTTGGCCGGATTTTGGCCGGTATCACATGCAGTGGGCTGGCAGATTGAAATGTCAACGGCCACAGTGGCCGGTTGGAAATATGCCAAATAAATAAATACATTCATTAATAGCATATTAAATAGCGTAATCTTGTGTGGCCTAAATGCAATCATTAATAGCATAATAAATAGGCTATCCTCCTAATATTGCGTGATCTACAAGATAGGCCAGGCCCACCACAGACTCAAGCTGATTAGGCTACTGCTTCACTAACGAGCAGAGACACAGATAATTACCGTAATTAGAATTGCAACAGTGCTAATAAGGGCCAAGTAATCCGCACAGCTTAGTGGCAACTAAAGTGCATGGCTCTCCTGTAGGACTGATTGATTGATTGATTGATTGATTGATTGATTCGCCTGACATAGGCTGTCAATTTAGTGGAGGTAAGAAGCACTCATATGATATGAGGAGATGAATCAAAATGCTTACCACAAATAAAGCCAAATGGGAGCTGAGAGCGAGTGCAGGAGAGCTGTCGCAGGTGCCAGGTGTGGAGTGGGAGAGATGAAGGGGCGTAGCCTATGGAGGAGATTCAAGTCGTGTGCTGTCTGCACTGACACTGGCACAGTTATTACTTTTAGCTGCGTTGTTTTTTCATTAAAGTCGAGCTGAACCCGAAAATGAAAATTATTTTCTTTTAGTTCAAATACCTGTATGCAGTGCACCTATTTAATAATGTATGCAAACAAAATCACAGCAATCAAATTTCTTTAGTTTTTCACGCTTTTTCACATCAAAAGTTCATTTTTCAAGATTTCATTGATAACAGTAATGTACAGTTTGCTGACGTCACCTAGTACTATCAAATTTCTACCCCATTTCAACCAATCATATCACGACATGCAGCTGTCAATCAAATCTTCATTTCTGGATAATTTTCTCTTCCAAATGAAGTAGAAAATGGCGCCTAGTGCCTGTCATCTGGCAGAATTCCTATCCCACAAACTAACTACTAACTTGGCCAATTGTTAGAAACATGAACAAAAAACTAAAACTATAATCTCTAAGAATGCAAAGAAATGTAACTGGCTCGTTAAAACGCGCATTCCAGGGATATCGTATTTACAGCAGCGATAATGGCGCGCGCATCCGAGAGCTTGGTTGTCAGGGGTCGCACTTTGGAGATTCCAGGCCGACGTGCTGCTCGGCAACACGAAGGCAGCTGGCTGCCTGTGGCTCGCTGAGCTCCACTCCTCCCGTCAAAAGGCTCTTCCCGAGGGGAGCGCCACAACACACTGAATCCCACTCGATTTGGAGGCGGAACACGCCAGGATTGGCCAAAGCCCAATCCAGTCCCCAGAATTGTAAAATAAAATCATCGACATGATACTATGACCCGCCTCTCAACCTGTCATCTTAGACAAACTATGTTTTCAATCTGAAACGGACTCATTATGCACGTGACGAACAGGTTCAGTTCGACTTTAAGGCAATGTCCAGGAGATATTGGCTCATGATAAGTGTCCGAAATTGCAGATCGATAGCTACAGTAGGAGCGTGCATGTTGTCTGTGTTTCAATAATGAAAGCGTCCTTACCGAGAATGACATGCATAGGGATGGGCATTACTAGCAAGAACACTAGTCGAAAGTCGCTGGGCCAAAGTCGACTTTTAGTCGAAATTCGCCCACCCCAAAAGGAAAAAAATAAATAATAATTTGTGAGTGAAATTTGACATGGTCTCCCCTGATTCTAAGTATAGTTGAATCGCTTGGTTTGACCAAGTATTTTTTTTTATAAGCATTTTATGCAAGGTCTATGGAAAAATATCAGTATATATGTGAACCATTTTCATAATAATGTGAGAGAATATTTCCAAACAAGCCGCTATGTTTTTTCAGTTTGAAATCCGAGGTTTGGGTTGCCCGGAAGTAGGCATGGTTCCAGCTAAACTGGGTTTGGGAAAATGATAAGATGCGTCCTGAGCTCCACAGCCTGTCCTGTTTCTCGCCATGCATGCAGGCAGCCCAGACGTCCACATGTGGCGTCAGACGATGTGTTCCTGCTTCCTGGGGAGAAGAGCCTGTGTGTGAATATCCAGTTGCCCCGGCACACAGGTGAGACTGCCCTGCTCTCTGTGGATCCTCCAGTCCAGTTGGCAGACTGTAGACTGATAGACGACTGGCTGACTGTAGACTGATGGCTGGCTGACTGTAGACTGACTGACTGACTGCTGACTGATGTCTGCTTCTGTGTTTGTCTCTCAGGCGGTAACGCTCCGGCCTCCGAACAATCCAAGGTTTGTAAGCTTATAACACTTCCTTTCCCCACTGTTTCCTCTGGGACTTTCAGTTTCGTTTTGCCTCCACATCCATCACTGTCCAGGTCTACTTCTGCATCTAGGCAAGGCAGCTTTAATTGTAGAGGACATTTCATACAATGTTGACTTGTTGTCTGTTACTTTACTTCATTCGTTTATTTGGGAGGGACAAAGCATAATTAATGAACATGTTGAAACACATAAAATGATACAAGTGTAAAAAATGCTGGATTTGCGGTTCGTGGTCTTAGAGGGATACACACGCAAATGAGGGATATACACGCAAATGCTGCATCAGGTATCAATGGGTTAATATACATGGAGAAAAGTAAAGGCCCAAGTATTGATCCTTGTGGGACACAGCTTGACTTGTCTGTTGACTTGTCTGTTGTTGCAGAGTTTCCTGGGTCTGACTGAAGCGATCGTGTCCGGACACCAGAACAAAACGCTGTGCTCCAGTCCAGATGACACAAACGACTTCGCCCGGGCCGCAAAGATGGCGTCCACGCCTTACGCTGGGCCGCTGGGACTCAGAGCCTCGGCACACACAGGTGCACGCTTCACACACACAGCACCAACTCCAATCCTTTGGTCTACGTACATTGAAAAATAATGTTAATATTTTGCTCCATGCCATCTGCCGATCTGGAGAGAGTTGTAGAGTAGCACATGCTTCCTCCGATAAATGTGCAGTCGCCAGCTGCTTCTTTTCACCTGGCTGACAGTGAGGAGGTTTACTGGCAGGACATAGCGCGTGGGAGGATCATGCTATTCCCCGGACACAGTGACCAGGGCAGGCGCTGCCCTGGTGCTGGGCACAGTGAGCCAGCCAGGCGCTGTAACCCGGGTCACAGATTTTTCTGCAGTGTTTGGTCACATAAAGACTTATAATTAGACGTTAATTAGCTTAACTACAACCTGTTTGCTACAGCTAACACTGATGTCCCATTAGCAAAGATAAAAGCAGGACAAAAAGTTAAATAGCTAGATGACATGAACAACGCAGCTACGCGTCAATACACCATTGAGCTAATATGTAAACACGACTTAATCTTGCGCAGAAATTTGACTCGGTTTAGGTGCGGTTTGGGAAATGGGATAAAATATACCCCATTGCCTAATCCTCTCAGGATACCTCGTATCAGTGTTGCATTTACCCCACGCACATCGTTTGACCATTTTTTCAACTTATAAATGTATAAAACCCCATAAAACCTGAGGAAAATCACACTTTCTAGTGCTTCTCTATGGAGCTCTAGGCTCAGGTTGTCCGAGTGTATTGTGGAGCTGGTACGCACTGTGATTGGCTCTTCTGCGTTCGGGGCATGACTTAGCGATAGGTCAATTTGGTCTCAAGTGGGCCAGACATGAACATCAATAATAACCGATAAAGGACAAAACCTCCTAAATTTTCCAGTTTTTAGTGTAAAGAATTACAGGTACATTTTAAGAACACGTTTTCACGTAGGGTTATCTCAGCTACCATCAAACAAATGATCAAATCTACTCTGTAACTGTGCATTACAATTTATGGCAACTGTGCAATTCTCTATAGTCAAGGGTAATGAAAATAGTTTACCATTCTAGTGATGAATACAGAAAACCTGAATAGGCGACTTAATATTTAACTTGCTCCTGAAACCTGGCACCTCTTAGCCTTCACAAGTGCATCCCTTTGGATTGAAGGACTTCTCAGTGCAATTTTTACACTTCGCAAAGTCGTCCTGTGGGCCGGATGGAACGCTTCGGCGGGCCGATTCTGGCCCCCGAGCCGTATGTTTGACACCCGTGCTCTAGGTTCAATAACGCAGTTCAAACCAAAACAAATCCTTCACTGCTGAACAGTGCAAGTCTTCTACAAGGATATCATGGTAAACTAAAGGCGAGACGAAAAAGACTAAAGGTGTTAAAAGACGTCTAAATTTAAATTACAACTGAAACTGAAAATAAACAAGTAAAATAGATAAAAAATAAAGTTTTAATCAAGGACCTTTCTATGGCATTTCTACTTTTTTGCTCTATCGAAAATGGACTAAACCGTGACAGCACTGTCGTACA
The DNA here is from genome assembly GCF_964638095.1 of Poromitra crassiceps. Classification (NCBI taxonomy): domain Eukaryota; kingdom Metazoa; phylum Chordata; class Actinopteri; order Beryciformes; family Melamphaidae; genus Poromitra; species Poromitra crassiceps. The sequence continues at coordinate 23,322,880 of NC_139630.1, forward strand.
ACTCGTACCGAACCGTGAATGTTGTGAACCAGTAGTAGTAGGTAGTATTGAATTTGTGTACTTGAAGTTATGTTTACGTTATCTCATGAACATTGATTTTAGGGATGCCGACGACTAGTCCCCAAGGGGACCCCCCCTTGATCCTTGTCCAGGTGGGAGAGGGTGGTGTGAAGCACATGGGAGATGGCATCGTCTGTTCTCCTGTTTGAGCGATATGCAAACTGCCGATGAGCAGATGAGGTTTTTGATGAGTTCCTCAAAGCACTTCATCACTGTAGATGTTAAAGCAACAGGGTTGTTTTCCTTCAGAACGGGGATGATAGTGGACTTTTTGAAACAGGAGGGAACGATAGGTTTTGTGTGTCTGTACTAGCGAAGATCTTTCCCCAGTGTATCCTCTGTATGGAATAAAAGCCCCTCACCTATATGCTGTGCTTACTTGCAGAATGACTGCCCCACTTTACTTTGCAAACTTACAGTAGTGAGTGAACGTTGTCTCCTGCCAGCAGAATACCAGGGTGGGATGACGGAGGACCTGCAGGCTCTGGTGAAGCCCCACCCCCCCTCGGCCGGGGTTGAGACCCACATGGACGTGACGCCCCGCCCGCCCTTGGCCGGGGACCAGACCCGGATGTGCCTGAGTCCCATCAAGGAGGCCAGCGTGGAGGCGAGCAGCTCCGCCGCCTCCTCCCTGGGGGGGCGGTCCGCGCAGAACCCCGCCTCTCCGGAGGAGATGGAGCATGCCCCCTCACCCTGTAAGCTTACAGTTAAATCTGTATTAGAGCAGCTACATTTAAATCTGTATTAGAGCAGCTTTAAAGGTGTAATCTGTAAGATTTTGCCATAATTTAGTTGAAAGCATTCACAAATGAATAGGATTGCTCAATTTCCAAAATCGATTTATTTTTTATTTTTATGTAAGAGCATTTTTGTTTTTTTGTATTACTTTAACTTATTTTTATTGTCATTAAGAAGACTAAGAAGTTTTTATCTGCAAGTTTAGCATGAATAAATGTTACCTTTTCTTAGCTTTGCCTTTGTATATACTGTGTGTTTACATTATTGCAATCAGTTCATAAAACTGTTTAAAATATAAAAACTACATGAATTAATCGTATACACTTTATTCTGCTTTCATGCCATAATTTGCTGCACTGCCTTTCTTAGCACACAGCGGACTGCAGTAGATCCTGAAATCCCTTCATGTACTGAATCGAGAATAGATTTTGATTCGGAAAACGATTTTGTATCGAAACTGCCCCCCAGGAATCAGAACGAACCCTAAGATGCCCAAAGATTCACACCCCTAGTTAGAAAGCTTGAATAATCCACTAACTGACAAACTGACAAAACAAATTTTGACAGCCCTAATGTTAGGTCAAAGCTGCATGTCTGTCATTTAGCAAGAAGAACCGAGCAGCAATTGTTTGCCCATTATGCGATTTCCGTTTGCTCATTTTGCACCAGTTGCATTCTGATGAGATGTGGTCCCTTTCAATGGAATGGAGGCCGTCACAAATAGGGATGGGTATCGTTAAGGAATTAACGATACTAGTACTCTTATCGATACTGCTTATCGATCCGGTACTTTAACGGTACTCTTATCGGTACTTTTTGTTATTTTTACGAGAAAAAAATCCCGAAACAAATGGGACTGGTTGTTGTCGGTTCTTTTTGTTATTTTTAAGAGGAGAAAGGGGGGAAAAAAGAGACAAATTAACCTGGTCACAGTTAGGTGGCACTCATTTATCCTTTCCTCATTCATTCTCCCACTAGCACTAGCTTTAACAAAAAAAAGTAGCAAAATCTTAATGGGTGCGTTTTTATTATTAATTTAAATATCCTAAAATATCCTTCTACCACACTGTGCCAATAGCAACATTCAGCTAGGGAAACTGAAAGCATAATAAAAATAAAGCAAGACAGTATCTGTCTGCTGTACTTCCCCCCCAAATCACTAAATAGCTACAAATCCCCCCTGCTCTGAAAGTAACATTTCTGAACGACAACTGAGATGATGACCGTCACCTGACGATTTATAGCAGACTGTATTTATGATGATGAACACACCCAAACAGCGGGGAAATGCTTACTACTCTCGTCTTAATCATTACCACGTTCACATAGTTACCTGATGTAGACTGGGTAACGCAACCGTGGCATCATTGACAGGAGATGATGGAGGGCGAGCTAGCTTGTCAAAAACTGTGCATTTCTCCGTTTGACTGTGATGCACTTTGGTAAGTGTTTAGACAAATTGCTCGTGTTTCCACCTTTTACTAGCGAAGGTTTTATTGCACTTGTGACAACGTGAATTGTCACCATCGACTCGAGTGAAGTACAACCACACTTTAGACCGCTTCGCTCTTTCAGCCATTCTTTAACGTGTGCTGTGCTGCTCAGTTGCGTGTCCATCTGCCTGCCTGCCCCCTGTTCCCTGCATGTGTGCTGTGTGCTGTGGCACGCCCAGCAGCCCCTCCCCTCTCTGTTCTCACTCCAGTACTCCTCTTATCTCGGCTGCGCAGCAGCTGTGTGTCTCTCTCGTCTGAAGGAGAGCAACGCGGAAAAGATTATCCCTTTTCTTGTTCGGAAATCGCAAAAAACACATCATAAGCCTGTCTTACGGAGTTGGTGAGATAAAATGTGCAAGATAACGTAACGTTTATTTAGCAATTATATAGCCTATAGAGGAAATCTATTTTCTTAATTTCTCCACTCCAGACAGTACCGATAAGAGGACCGTTAACGTGAAAGCTTATTGATCCTCCGGTATCCCGAAATCCGGCCCCGGGGCCAGTTTGGTACCGGGTCTCGGTACCCATCCCTAGTCACAAATCAGTTCTGATTTCAGTTCAGGATCTGTACTTAATGCGGTATTGGGCTGCCGAATCATATGGAGCTAGCTTCATGTTGCTTATCATGGTTAGTTTTTTTTAAATACCGTTGCTTATTTGGCATTGAGTTTCAATTTCTCCCGGTAGAGTTCCTCTTCGTTTTCCCTTCTCCATGACCGATTTAACCAACGTTTAGCAAAACAAAACGAAAGGCAACCAAAGGGCACAGGTGATCAGAGCGCGTTCCTCACAGGATCGCAGTGCCCCCGACCACGGCGTGACGTACCGTTGCATCCTCTATACGTCCCCGGAATATGGCGCTATGGTGATAGCATTCTCCAACCACATACATGAAACGGTTAGCAGAGCTCATACCAAATCTATTAAGTCTACTCAGCTAGGAAGCTTGAATAATCCACTAACCAACAAACTAGGTTTGATTACCTAAATCTCTGTTTTTGTTTACTATATGACATGTGTATAGCATTCTCCATCCATGTACATGAAACGTAGGCAGCGAAATGCTCCCCCCTATTGGTTTAGATCAGGAGTGCCCATCAAAAAGTGGTTCGCCAAAGAAATCCAAAATGTATCATTTGAATTGTTTAATGCATAAACTAAATGCAAGCGGTGTGACGGTCTCCTCTCAAGCTGCAGCCTGGGCTCCGGTGGATCCCTGCGGTCCGGACACACGGCAGCGGCTGCTGGATCAGGTGGACCTGACTTCCTGTCCAGACCTTCACTCAGAGCCCGGCCCGCTTCCCACCGTGGAGGAATATGCCGTTCTGCAGCTCGGTACCAGCCTCACCTTTACTGATAAACCTATTATACTCTTCTACTACCTGTACTACTAATCATAATAATACAGTATTACTGATAAACCTATACTACTAATCATAATAATACAGTATTACTGATAAACCTATATTACTAATCATAATAATACAGTATTACTGATAAACCTATTATACTCTTCTACTACCTATACTACTAATCATAATAATACAGTATTACTGATAAACCTATTATACTCTTCTACTACCTCTATTACTAATCACAATATTACCGTATTTCCTATAGTATTGGCCCAGGCCTTTATTTAACTCAACTGCAGATGGTACCAGGTCATTTAAGTCGACGAGTCAAATTCCGTCTGGAGACCCGTATACTTGTGTGTGTTTTTTGTTTGTTTGTTTTTGTTTTTGGCAGTCAGTGTGGTGTGCATTACAACAATGCACAGGCATATATATCATCATAATTCTATTTTTATACCCTATTTACGCTGTTATCTCGTACCTTTTAGGTGCGTGACAACATGCGCTGCGCTGGTGATTAATTGATAGAGAAGCCGGCGGTTAATTGACGAGAGTCAGAGAAGTGAGTCGTGGATTCAACACCAGACAAATCCATATAGCCTGATGTCGGCAATTCAAATATGCTGCAATATGACTATTGCATCATATGCAGTCTTTTATTGATTCTTTTCTCAAATTTTCTCGAATTCTCAAAAAGATGTTCCCATGACTTAACCTGACGCTGCCAGCTGAGGAGTTTACCCGTATCCCCCATTGTTTTTTCCTTTGTTTGGGCCGGCCTTTGTTTGCTGGTGTCAGCCACGCCCCCGGGCATTACCAGCCTTATTTACTACCGGCCACTATTAGAGGAAATACGGTAACCCTAATAATAATCACAACATAATGCTTTTGTTGGCTACCTGGGACAAAACATTTTTCATGTTGTAGTTTAAGTACTACACCTCAAACCTCAAACTTCTGGATGCATTACACTGATTGCTATTGATTATTAAACAAATATTTTGTCCAATAGGTAGCGAGGTCTTCACTGTCGCCGACAAGGTGTTGGACAGAGGGAGTTTTTGTGTCTACACCGGCATGGATATGCAGGAAGACGTGGTTATAAAGGTGAGCCGCCGCTCAGCGTCGACACTGATTGGTTGACTTCATGTTACGCCCAAAACACACCTATGATTAATGAAGGGACTTAATACAAGCCCTTTGCCGTGTGCGGCTGTGCGCCTTACTTTGGGCCCAGATTGTGCATCCTGTAACTAGCAAAAGTGGACTTGGAAATGTCATGAATGCACGTAGAAGAAGACCATTCACTACAGATCATCTAAATAGGTCCCATAGTCTCCCAATGTTTTCCAAAATACATTAAAAAGCTCAGAGACAAACTGCTGCTGTTTTGAACAGTTTCTTAATATGCTGCTCTGCTGTGTTGTGTTGCTGCTCAACATACTGCCCTGCATGCTGCTGTGTTTTTAATATGCTGCTTCATCAGTGTTTAACTGTTTTAATCCCTACAGTTATTATTTAATGTACCGGTATTTGTATTTGTGTTATTCATTATTAGGTCAGAGTTATTTTTTAGGTTATAAGTTTTTCTTATTATATGATTATTATTGTACGCTGCTGGTCCTGAGGACAAATTTTGTTCATGTGGAAGCATGTTTAAGCAATATAGCATGAGAGCCAGTGTGTTGTGGCGAATATATCCCGCTGATAAGCTGTTGCGGCCTCGTGGGATAACAGCTTATCAGCAGGAAATATGCCACAACACCACGCAGCTCGAGTGCTATATTGCTTTATAAAACGGTTTCCAAGTATGATAATATAATAATAATAATAATACTATAAGTCCGACTGGCATGGTATTCTGATAGAGTCAGTTGAAACACTACTGTAAGGCGGGACCGCAAGAACGTGCGGGTGATTTGATTGGATCGTTCTGGAGACTGAAGTTGACATTGGCCAATCCTGGCGCTTGCTGAGAAGCTGAGAGCTTTCTGGAAAGCCCGACAGGCAGCTCGAGGCAGCGCTGCATTCTCAGCGCTTGCTGAGAAGCTGAGTGCTTTCTGCAAAGCCCGACACCAACTAACGTTACGGGGTTAAATGCGGGGTTAACAGCCTTTTTTTTGCAAAGAAGACATTAGCCCGCGTCTATTCTTGTACAAAACATAATTTTCTGCGAAGTATTAGTAAAGTTATAAGCGAAGATCGATTCACAAGGATCTGACAGCTGTCTCCGCCATTTTTTTTTTTAGGTAACCAAAGGCTTTTAGTAAGAGAGTTGCCATGGCAACCAATAACCCATGGCCATGGGTTATTTGAGTGGGTTATTGGATTTATACAATGGCTGTGAACCAATCAGATTGCTTGATTTGAGAGAGCCGTTTTATAAAATGACAATAACAACCCTTGAACCCCTTGCTGCCTTGACTAACCTAATAAATTGTTATGTTAACAGCTCCAATAGAGCTGAACAGTCAAGTGACATCTCTTGCGCCGGAAGAGAGTTCCCCATTTATTTTCTCCATAGACATTTCTTATATAACGAGTTTTGAGGCTGGAACCAACCAAGCCAACCAGTGACCTACTGAGTTGTGAGTGTCCATAAAACATTTCACTTGGAACAAAAACAAACTAGAACGACCGCACCACGGATATATGCCTCTGCAAACAACTTTGCTGGCTGGTTACTGTCTGGTTTACTGCCCGGTTTACTGTCTTGTTTACTGTCTGCTTTACTCACTGTCTGGTTTACTGCCTGGTTACTCCCTGGTTTACTGCCTGGTTACTGTCTGGTTTACTGTCTTGTTTACTGTCTGCTTTACTCACTGTCTGGTTTACTGCCTGGTTACTCCCTGGTTTACTGCCTGGTTACTGTCTGGTTTACTGCCCGGTTTACTGTCTTGTTTACTGTCTGCTTTACTCACTGTCTGGTTTACTGCCTGGTTACTCCCTGGTTTACTGCCTGGTTACTCCCTGGTTTACTGCCTGGTTACTGTCTGGTTTACTGTCTTGTTTACTGTCTGCTTTACTCACTGTCTGGTTTACTGCCTGGTTACTCCCTGGTTTACTGCCTGGTTACTGTCTGGTTTACTGCCCGGTTTACTGTCTTGTTTACTGTCTGCTTTACTCACTGTCTGGTTTACTGCCTGGTTACTGCCTGGTTTACTGTCTGGTTTACTGCCTTGTTTACTGCCTGGTTGTGGGTGTGTTGCAGGTGGAAAGCAGTGCTGTGCCCTGGGACTTCCACGTGTGTCGTCGTCTGAAGGAGCGCCATGCCGGCGCTCTGCCCGCTCTAATCAGCTGCTTCCTGTTCCTGGACGGCTGTGTGACGGTCTATACCGCCCCCCCGCAACACACACTCACCGTGAGTCCCACCAGCCGGTGTTCTGTCAGTCTATGCTACCTTGTCGAAAAATGATACTGTATCGATAGATCCTGCTATCCGTGCTACCATATCTGTAAAGGGGAGCGGTGAGAGTTCAAGGGGTCGCTTTGGAAATTATTTTTTTCCTTGTCAATAATATGTATTTAGCATTATTTAGCCCCCTTCTTCAACAAGCTAGCATGACATGGTTGGTACCAATGGATACCTTAGGCTAGGGCTGCACGATGAATCAAAATAAAATCGTGATCTCGATTCATACAAAGCGCCGATCTAATTTCTAAATGACGCCGATTCTGCCGCATTTTCATTCGGGACATCAGCTTCAAGAAAACAAGCGCTCCTACTTTGGTGATGCAGTGAGGAGGCGGAGCAGTCAGCCCTGCGTACTTGTGTTTAGGAATAGCAAGTGGCGTAGGATGGTCGGAGATGTAGCTTAATCTAACATACACTTAACGTTACTTTACTACAGTTTGTGCTACAATTTGATGCCTATGCCAGGAGATGTGTTTCATAACATTACATAACTCCCGGGTATAACATGGGGCACACACAAGTTAGCACGCAACCATGACAACCATCAGCTAGCTGTTTGCCTTTGGAGCATTAACTGCATATATGAGAGACTAGAGGTTGTATTTGGGGTTCAGCATCAGTTTTGGTATGGATATGGTTCATGTCAGCTCAGAGAAGTGCTTTGACTGTGGGGCTGTTGTTCACAAGCTTCCTCTCCTCGTAGCTGTTGTAAGGAATAAGGATATACAGAAGAGACCAGGCAGGCTTGCACCAGAGGCAGCGCTGGGCTGCCCAGTAAACACTACGTAGCTTACATGAAGCTTCACTTGTTAGATTTCATCTGGTAAACCAACATTTGTTGCTTGGAATTAAATCATAACGTTATTCAAAATGCTACGGAAACATTAGCTAATCACACCAGAGCTACAAAGATCAGTTCATCGGATAATTCCCCCCGTATGACTGACAACTTTACGTTGACCAGACTGGTCCCGGTTCCTCAGGCAGGTCGTCCATATTTATATATGACAGGTCATCCATAATCTGTGTGTGTGTGTGTGTGTGTGTGTGTGAGTGACATCTCAATAGGTAGCAGATTGATAGAACACCGGTCTGGCTGTCACTGCAGGTCCTACTGCAGCCAGTAGAGGGCGACGCGCCGCTCATTTTGAGAGAAACATTTCTAGGATTCAACATTTTAGTCATTTTATGGGGGCCATGTGTATGTGGTTAAAGCTGCTTCTCTGTGTGTGTGTGTGTGTGTGTGTGTGTGTGTGTGTGTGTGTAGGGACTTTGAATTGCCTCTGTATGAAGTGTGCTATATCAAATATAAATAGCCTTGCCTAGGAGCTGTTGGAGTGTGTTCTTGTGGGCGTGTCCCCAATCAAACTGTGTGTGTGTGTATAGGAGCTGTTGGAGTGTGTGTCTCCTCCAGTCTGTATGGTCGCTTCTTCTGTGGTGTCTCTGCTGCAGCTGGTCAGAGCGCTGCACGATTGTGGTCTGCTGCACGGAGCGCTGACACCACACACACTGCTGTGTGCACAAAGGTACTACACACACACACACTGCGCGCACACACACACACACACACACTCTGCACACACGGGTACTGAGCGTGTGTGTGTGAGAGACTGTTACAGTCCTTGGTCCTTTATTTAGAGTTTCATGAAACCAACCTTCGGTTCAGAAAAGTGAACGCAAAGCCAATGTGGAAGTGCCTTAAACCTGCATTCTTTCTAATGGCCAGCAGGGGGTGACTCCACTGACTGCAAAAGACGCTTGATTGTATAGAAGTCAATGGGAAAATTACCCTACTTCTCACTTGATTTATGACCTCAGTAAACACGTTCCTAATGAGTTGATGTTCTCAATCTCTAGTTTTATTCAATACAGCCTGATGTTCATTTCGTTAAGTACGGTCCCATTTAGAGTCAAATAGACCATAAAGCAGACTAGGCTTTGAGGTGTGATTGACAGGTGGCCTGTCCAGTGATCGCGCAGCTCGCTGCTCATGGACCTGTGGGAAATCCCTGGTCTCGCGCTAGCTGTCTGCTTCTGACCAGTTTTTGGCCGGTGTGTGCGCATGTGCCACGGCAGCCTGTCATCTCCACTCGTCCATACAATTTGCGTGACCGACCTGGTGTGGTCCCACTGGTCACCGCTGTACGGCGCTGTACTCCGCTTTCAAGTTGTTGCCACGGTAAGTGCATGCCACTGCCACTAGACTAGTGCATTAATGGCCGTGTGTCCACTGAGTGTGTCCACTGAGAGTGTCCACTGAGTGTGTCCACTGAGCTTCTTTTCCACAGCGCCAGCTTCTTCAGTTTTCCAGTTGTTTCCAATGATGACAGAGCGTGTATAGAGAGACGGAGCGTGTATAGAGAGATGGAGGGTGTATAGAGAAAGTTGGGAGCGTTACGGCTCGTGCACACCATGAAACGCTCGGCGGCATGCCTCCTGTGAAAGCCTCTTTGACGCTGCATCTTGATAGGCTGTCTTGCTCTATTTCCGCGCCTGATTGGTCCATTTCAATCTCGCGCCCCCCTGCCGCAGGAACCGCCCAGTGTTTCTAGAGGCGGCTTGTCTCGCTCGAAGGGCGGGACTAGGGCGGGACCTTTCATTAAGCTACCCAATGACAGCTCTTCCTACACATTTCCTCCTCCCACCCTTCTGTGTACATCTACCTGAAAACGTTTCTACAGCTCCAAGCTGGAAGCTGGTTTCCACGCCCACAAAACGCTGCCACACAGCGGAAAAGCGATTTTGCCATTGTAGGTGTGCACGAGCCGTTAGAGAAAGTTGTGCACTTGTGCGCCAAGGCAGCGCTGGCGTCCCACAGCTGAGCTAATGTTGTTTTCAATCTGCTTAATTCATTGCATATTGCGGGCGGACCAGCGTGTTAACTTGTTTGCTGGTAGCTATCAAGCTAGCTCCAGCTGCTGAGCTAACGTTGTTTTCAATCTGCTTAATTGCATATTGCGGGCGGACCAGCCTTCTTCCAGCATTTTCTTTCTGTCTGCTCCTTGTGCCCGGCTAGCAGGGTAAGTCCAACGTGCCAGAAAACCACAAAATAAACAATGATGCTGATAAGAATACAATTATATTAGGGATATATGATTCAGTTTCAGTTGTTCTAGCCTCATAGTCTCGTAGCCTATATGGGCGACTGAAGTTTATTTATCCACTTTTTTTTTTAGATAACAGCACGATGTGAGAAAACTGCCTCAGAAATTAGTTTATCCACTTTTTTGACCAGTGACCACTACAGCACTGCTCCACAGAAAATAAAGAGCTGCATGACGTTTATCATTGACGAACGGTAAGTTAATTTAACACAAGCCAAGTAATGTTAAACTTCCTTTTTTTAGGCTACATTTTCCCCTCCAGATAACATCCCATTCTGCAATCATCCTATGAGAAACATGATATGTGCATGCTTTACCACACCGGCCATATGCTAGTTTTCCACCTAGCATTGTTATTATATATAAATATGCACATGCAGTTCTAATATGAAGAAAATACTATTATCTTCCTTATTTAGTGAGCCTGCACAGCGGTCGGCTCGGCCGTGGCATTGTGACATCATTAGTGATGTCGTAAGAGCAATTGTGATGTCATCAGTGATGCGGAGTTGTCACATTATTAGTGATCATCAGTGATGTCATAAGAGCATGTGAGCCCGCACAGCGGTCGAGCTGCAGGGTGCGTATGCAAGCTGCAGGGCCAGCTGGACGAGCTGCAGGCCGGGCGAGCCTAGGAATTGAAATGGCTCCAACGCCCACCACGCCAACTAAAACTGCAAATTCAGCTGCCTTCTTTGCACCAAATCATTCAGTTCGGACAATAGATATAAACTACGATTATTACTTGTTGGTCGCTTCATTTATCTCTGTGGATGTCAAGTCAAGTCAAGTTTATTTGTATAGCACATTTCATACACAGAGGCAATTCAAAGTGCTTCACATAAAATGGTTGACAGGAAAAGAAAAGAAGAGAATAAAATTGACATTTAAAAGCATCACAACAAAACTTGTAGCAGTTGCAGAAAGAGCTAAAAACTTATAGAGGACTCATTGGGTTTGCATAGTAGCTGTCAGTAGTTAAAAGCGATGGTAAACATAAAAGTCTTTAGTCTATTTTTAAAAGTAAGTAAGGTTGGGGCAGATCGGAGGTCTTCAGGCAATTTGTTCCAGCTAGCAGAAGCATAGTGGGTAAATGCAGCCTTCCCATGATTTGATTTGATCCTAGGGACAGTTAATAAGCTGGACCCTGTTGACCTAAGAGTTCTAGACGGTTCGTAGCGTGGGAGCAATTCAGCTATGTATTTTGGGCCTAGGCCATTAAGTGATTTATAGACTAATAACAATGTGCGCATACAGAAAAAATAAATAAACAACCTAAATAAAACAATTAAGTAAGCACGTGTAGTTGGAAGAGCTGCCCTCGAGCAACATCTGTTCACTTCCGTGTCATTCTGACACGGAAGTGCCTGGAATAAAGTGCAGAGCTCTCGATGCAGGAAAACATGACGACAAGGTAAAGGCTGCCGCCACTGCCCATCTGCATCATTACTGTGACATTGTAATGATACGTCTTCTCTGTTTCGTCAGAATTAACAGCCAATCAGGATTGAGTATTGCAAACTAAGCGCCACCTCTCTCCTAGTGACTTCGTTCTGAGTGGTCTGGTTCCGGTGGACTGGTCCTGCTCCGTGGACCTGGACCTCCAACAGGAAGTGACATCAGTGCAGCAGCTCCCGGCCGCCCAGAGACACATCAGCCTGGGCCTGCTGGAGCCCAACGCACTTCCACAGATGGTACCACACACACCATTCCTCAACTAGTAATATTTGCCAGTTCCCACAATTTTACTGCAAAAAAAAAATCACAAAACGTTGCAAATTGCATTGCACTTTTTGAGAAAATCCGCTGCAAAATCAAGCATTTTTGATTCAACAATCACTATAAAACCCTCTGAACTCCTGGAGGGACTGATTGAAGCAGCTTTCATTCAAACAGCTGTTATTCGGTTGGCCAGTTAGAGACTTCCGGGCCATTTCACTCAGGAACCTTCCTAAGCAGGAAAGATCATTCAAATGCAGCCCTGGTGTTTCATGTTGTGCTGTCGCTAAACTGCTCACTTACATCCTGTTTCCTGTATCGTCCTGTCAGCTGGACCTGGTGGGCGTGGCTGAGACCGTCCACTTCCTCCTGACCCAGACCGCCATGAAGCCGGTGAGAGACTCTGCCGGCTGGACCGCAGAGGGCTTCAACCAAGACTCTCCCTGGTACTGACACTTACTTTATACTGTAGCTTAAGGCGGCGTTCACACGCAACACGCTTATTTGAGCTGCCAGCGTCTTTCTGCAATTCATTCTCTATGTAAGGATGCGCTAAACGCGCTCCTCTTTCAAGGAAACGCACCTGGCGTTTAAGCGCTGGTGGCGTCTTTTGTTTTTGGAGGAGCGCTCTGGGCATTTTAAGATGAAAAAAGTTCAACATTTGGAGGAAAAGCGCGCTGCTCGTCTTTCACTCCTCCTACCTATTCTCCTCCCAGAGGGATCTTCAACCTCCGCTGCTGCCAGAATTGGCAAAGACTTTCATGTTCACAGTCAATAACATCAAACTGACGAAACCAGCTGGCTCCCGTCCATGGGATCATTGTGTCCTAAACTGTACTGCACGCGACTGCAGGGGGAAACGAAACAAACTAAACTGTACTGCACGCGACTGCAGGGGGAAACGAAACAAAGAACACAGAAAATGCTCCGTGCGCCCTGTGTGAATGCCGCCAAACCTGTTTTACTTTACAGCCTAAAGGAGAATTTCTGTATTTTTCAACTTGGACCCCATTTTCACATTGTTTATGTACAGTAGAACTAACTCATGTGAGCAGACATTTATTTATTTATTGGTGCAGTATTGACCAAGATCGCCCCTCCTGCCTCGTCAGCCTGCACGTATGTCCACTAAACCAGCTTATTTTAGCAACGGACACAAGCTGAGATGATTGACAAAGAGAGCGAGAGAAAATGAATGCTTATTACCTTGCAGCAGCGTGTTCACCCCTTCTGTGTGCCTGTCTCTCCATGCCCCGCCCCTGTCTCTCCATGCCCCGCCCCTGTCTCTCCATGCCCCGCCCCTGTCTCTCCATGCCCCGCCCCTGTCTCTCCATGCACCGCTCTTCACTTTGCATACGTAGAACGTCACTCCGGCTCAAAGAAATACGGGCGGCCATCGAATTCAAACGCTTTTTCGAATTTGTTTTTTCTCCGACAGTCGAAACAGTTGAAGACATTACCGTAAATTCCGGACTATAAGCCGCACCTTTTTTCCCGTTTTTTGGCCTTTTTTGCCCCCTGCGGCTTATATAACGGTGCGGCTTATCTATGGATTTTTTCAAAAAAAAAAAAAAAAAAAAAAAAAAATCTCTCTTTTTTAGCACTCTTTCTAACTATAAATCCACTTCTGTTTTAATTTCCTCTCTTGCCCTCTTTTCACCACACTGTATGACACTGTATGACACTGTATGACACTGTATGACACTGTGTGCACTGTAAATAACAACACAGGTGGTGTTGTGTTATGTTGTTTTGTTGAAATGTTAATAAATGGGAGCATTACATATGGTAATTAAACATTAAAACACAAAAAAAAAAAAAAAAAAAAAAAAAAAAAACATTAAAACACCCGCGGCTTATAGTCCGGTGCGGCTTATATAAGAAAAAAATAGTCAACTTTGCAGGTGCGGCTTATACACCGGTGCGGCTTATAGTCCGGAATTTACGGTATTTGCTTCGTCGTCGGTCTTGAAAATGTAAATTCACTTATCAAACACTTTTCACAAGTCACTCAGTTCTTCTGATAAATTTTCAAGTTCAATTGATTTTAATGCACGACGTGGAGGGGAAGAACCTTCCGAGGTGGTTGCCTCCGCTAAGTGCATTAAAGTCGAGCTGAACCCAAAAATGACTTTTATTTTCTTTTACCGTAAATTCCGGACTATAAGCCGCACCGGTGTATAAGCCGCACCTGCAAAGTTGACAATTTTTTTCTTATATAAGCCGCACCGGACTATAAGCCGCGGGTGTTTTAATGTTTTTTTTTTTTTTTTTTTATTGTGTTTTAATGTTTAATTACCATATGTAAGGGTTCATGCACAGAGGGGATTGTCGGGAAAGAGATGGCTGTTTGAGGAAGCTCCCATTTATTAACATTTCAACAAAACAACATAACACCTGTGTTTCTTTTTTACAGTGCACACAGTGTCATACAGTGTCATACAGTGTCATACAGTGTGGTGAAAAGAGGGCAAGAGAGGAAATTAAAACAGAAGTGGATTTATAGTTAGAAAGAGTGCTAAAAAAGAGAGATTTTTTTTTTTTTTTTTTTTTTTTTTTTGGAAAAAATCCATAGATAAGCCGCACCGTTATATAAGCCGCAGGGGCCAAAAAAGGCCAAAAAACGGGAAAAAAGGTGCGGCTTATAGTCCGGAATTTACGGTAGTTCAAATACCTGGGTATGCAGTGCACCTATTTAATAATGTATGCCAAAAAAATCACAACAATCTAATTTCTTTCGTTTTTCACACTTTTTCACATCAAAAGTTCATTTTTCAAGATTTCATTGATAACAGTAATGTACAGTTTGCTGACGTCACCTAGTACTATCAAATTTCTACCCCATTTCAACCAATCATATCACGACATGCAGCTGTCAATCAAATCTTCATTTCAGGATAATTTTCTCTTCCAAATCAAGTAGAAAATGGCGCCTAGTGCCTGTCATCTGGCAGAATTCCTATCCCATAAACTAACTACTAACTTGGCCAATTGTTAGAAACATGAACAAAAAACAAAAACTATAATCTCTAAGAATGCAAAGAAATGTAACTGGCTCGTTAAAACGCGCATTCCAGGGATATCGTATTTACAGCAGCGATAATGGCGCACGCATCCGAGAGCTTGGTTGTCAGGGGTCGCACTTCGGAGATTCCAGGCCGACGAGCTGCACTCTCCGCTCGGCAACACGAAGGCAGCTGGCTGCCTGCGGCTCGCTGAGCTCCACTCCTCCCGTCAAAAGGCTCTTCCCGAGGGGAGCGCCACAACACACTCAATCCCACACGATTTGGAGGCGGAACACGCCAGGATTGGCCAAAGCCCAATCCAGTCCCCAGAATTGTCAAATAAAATCATCGACATGATACTATGACCCGCCTCTCAACCTGTCATCTTAGACAAACTTATGTTTTCAGTCTGAAACGGACTCATTATGCACGTGACGAACAGGTTCAGTTCGGCTTTAAAATTGTGCTGTGCTGTTTGATTAAACAGCTGTGCAGGTTGGGCAGCGGATGATTAGACTTGAGCCGGACACGTGTGTTACGCACACCTGCTGGCCAATCAGAAACGAGCATTCACCCGGACCATGCTGTTCACCTTATGTAGCCACGCCCATTTGACCTGGTTGTGTGGTTGTGTCACGACTTCCGTCTAAACAAAAAAAAAGATAAAAAACGCCGGCTGCTCCAATATCATCTAACTCTGAATTAACACGTTCACTGCCAACGACGTGTTAACACGTTTTCAGAATCCAGCTGTTGACTGCCAACGACGTGTTAACACCTTGAGTGCCATGGACGAGATATCTCGTCTTACATAATCCACCCGTTGAGTGCCAAAGACGAGATATCTCGTCTTACATAAACATTTTTTTTTTTTGACGGTGGGACATCAATCAACCCCTTTTACGTCTTCTATATCAATATTGGAGGAAGAGAATGTGTATAATCTATTTTACCGACCACTAAGTGGCGACAGTTCTCTCCAGACAGAGAAAGCCACAGCCACGGGTCCGCTGGAAAGCCAGTCTAATTTTTAAGGAAATAGCTGGGCGAAAACTCTTTCGATTTCACACACACACACACACACACACACACACACACGCGCGCACACACACACACTCGAGTACCTTTGCGCATAAATAAGACCAGAATCGCAAAAGCTTCTTCAAAGCTCTCAGCCCGAACGAGCCAGTTTTTACAGTCCAGACTGCCGAGAGCGGCCGCGGAGCCTCCTCCCTCCGCAGCACAGACGGAGGGAGGAGTTTGGAGACACACACACACTCTCTCTCTCTCTCTCTCTCTCTCTCTAGTCCCGAGAGAGAGAGAGAGGAGAGAGAGAGAGAGAGAGAGAGAGAGAGAGCACAGAGTGGGAGACAGACACGCTGTGGGGGCAAAGAACGGACAGAGATCTCTTCCTCTCAGAGCCGCGGAGCAACGCGCGAACACACACACACACACACACACACACACACACACACACACACACAATACAGTATACAGACTTGCCCAAGGGCACCCATAATCACAGGCACGTGAGGTGGTTCTAAAAATCCATTTATCTCCAAACTCTCTGAAAATCTCTGAAACCATGCTGTACTCAACGGCTAATATCTACATAACTACTAACTCTGCAAACTAACTCTTTTAGACAGAGAAAGCACACATTCTATTAGTTCTTTTTAGATGATTGGTGTTCACGAAGTCTTAACAGAAAATAATCCTCGGCTCTTGTAAAATGAGCCAGAATCCTCAAAAAAAACCCTGGCACAACTTACCTACAGGATTGAAAAAACGGCTGGCACTCAATGTGTTAACACGTCAAAAAAAATCGTTTTTTTTTTTTTGACGGTGGGATGTGCATCTAACCCTTTTACATCTCTTATATAAGTATTGGACGTGTACAACGTGTACAACCCATTCCACCGACCCACTAAGTGGCGACAAGGAAGGAGGAAGGCAAGCAAAAAGCAGTGTGACGAAGCCATTCTCATGAAAATGGATTGGCGAAAACGCTTTCGTTTTCGCGCTGATTGCTGGCAGTGCGGGATTGCAAATTTGCATAATAGATCACGGATGGAACACACTTTGAAACACGCAGCATAAATATGACCAGAATCGCAAAAGCTTGATCAAAGCTCTCAACCAAAACTCCAAGAAGCAAGCGAGTCCAACCAGACTTCCTCAAAGAGCGGCCGCTCAGACAGGCACAGCCGCACAGCAGCTGCAAAGCAGTGACACTGGTGACAAGCTTGTGACACGGCCGCTGGCTGCAGCCAAGAGGAACGCCCACGGAGGGAGGAGTTGGAAGCAGAGGGGAGTTTCCTGCTGTTATGGAGGAAATTACTGTTCAAAACTATTGTTTAGGTCTTACTGATGCCAAAAATGAATGGTTAAAGTGACTGTTCTATCGAATTTCACAAAAAGCCGTTTATCTCTGAATAATTTTTCTGACGCTGAAACCATGCTGTATTCAACTGCTAATGCTTACATAACTACTAACTCTACAAACTAACTCTTTTAGACAGAGAAAGCACACATTCTATTAGTTGTTTTGAGATATTGTGTGTTCACAAAATCTTAGCAGAAAAGAATCCTCGGCTCTTGTAAAATGAGCCAGAATCCTCAAAAAAAAAAACTGGCAGAACCTACCTACAGCATTGAAAAAAGGGCTGGCAGTCAATGTGTTAACTAATAATTTAGCCAATTGTATAAACATACAAAATAAAGCAAACGGCAATGTCTAAGAATGCAATGCCATGTAACTGGCTCGTTAATTCTCGCATTCAAGGGAATTACGTTAACGTCTGCGGGTCTTATAGACTTAAGTGGCTCGCGCTGCGCTCGGAGGAGACTGAAAACCATCTGAAGCTTTCTATGTTGGAGTCCAGGTATGTTTTGTACAAGGACATCTCTGTGTGTTGCTGTTAACTGCCCAGTTTGTTTTCTTTTGTTGATCTCATCTTTTTCCTCTTCGACTTGATTTGTATCACTCAGACCGCAGCTGCGGGCGATGTTCAACGCATTCCTGCTCTAAAAACAACTTTCTTCTTCTGACGTTCTTTTGTATTTCGCGCCGTGACCACCGGAAGTGTTAACACAACCCGGAAGAATTTGGCCCACCCCTGCGTATGAACATAAGGTGAATAAAGCAGAATAAAAAATGATAAATATACTTTGGTAGCCGTTAATATACCCGGGCGGCCCACCCAAGTAAAGTCTGTGTGGACTTTTAACTTGTCCGGTGGGGCAACTCAATTTCTCTTCCAATTGTCCTACAGAAAAATCCACTTGTCCCGGACAAGCCTTAATGTCGAGCCCTGAAATGCCTCGTCCATATTCTCGAAATCAGCGAAATATTCAGACATAACTTCCAAAATCTTTTAGCTACGCTTTCTGTTACATTACTCCAAGCTAAACATGGCTGCCCCGCTACAGCTGACTTTTCCTGCAGCAACGCAACTCTCGCGAGATTCTCGCAAGACTCTCAGGCTGACACAGTCCCAGAGCCATTGAAGCAGGCAGTTGAAGGTAAATAGAAGCGCTTCCTTTTTTCTCTGTATCCTATAAGAACGATATGAGCCAGTGCGTGGCAACAAAAAAAAAGCTCTTTATAGGGCGTACGTGCACAGTGCCCCGGCAACCTCTGGCTCCAGCCCGTTGCGTGGCTGGATCTCGCGCTCTACTGCATCAATTTCAAAAAGTTCTTCTTTGATTAGCAACATAAAAAAATACATCATCAGGTTGAAAAATAGAGACATTCTCCTTTAAACCTGATTGATTGATTGATTGATTTTATTTGATGTTTGGTAACAAAAACACATGGAACAGAGGACATGCATCTCGGAAACACCATCAAGGATAAAAAAACACAATAAAGTCATAGACTTGTTTCCATTGTGGTCCTTGGTCTTGGACAGACAATACAGAACAACAAGGAATAAGCACAGGTACAAAGAATGATACAACTAGAAACTACAAACTATTATACAATGCTGAAATACTAAAACGATGCTAAAATACTGGGTGACCTGGGTTACTTTACAGCTTTAACCTGGTTTATCTTAGATGTACATACAGTACATCACTCATCTTCCACACCTGATCCTGAGGGATTTGAACCTGTGACCTTCTTGCTGGTTGACACTGACCCCTCTCTCCTTGTGGTCCTGTGCAGCGGCTTCCCGACGTCTCTGTGGAGGAAGTTTTTCCGCTCGGCGCTGAACCTCGGCTCTCGCTCTCCGGCCCGGGTCCTCTCCGACCTGCTGGAGCTGATGGCCCACTTCCCTGTCTGAAGCCGCTCCGCGCCGTTCCGCCACTCCGCTCCTGATTTTCCCTCTCTTCACTCACTTTTCCCCGTTCACTGTTCACTTGTCAATGTTCATTCACTTTTCCCCGTTCACTGTCTGTCTCCTGTTTGTTTCTAAGTCAAACCTTTTTTTTGTCAGTTTGTCTGTTGTTCGGTTCAAATAAAAACTATGCAGTTTGCAGTATAAATGTGTTATTTCTGCCTTTTCTTTTGGAATATTTCAGCATATTGGGGTCAGTATTGAAATTGCATAGTTGAATTGTCTTTTTAATGAGTTTTATTTTTGGTGTGAGTGAAAAATGTGATATATAGTCTCTCCTGATTCTTAATATAGCCGATTTGCTTGGTTTGACCAAGTAAAACACTTTATGAGCATTTTACAAAATGTCTATGGAAAAATGAAGGCGGATGAAATCCCCTGGTTCGTACGCTGAACGCGAAAGAGGCCGTGCCTTTGGTACTCTATTTGAGATGGTGTGAAGTTTTATAGAGTGTGACCAGCAGAGGATGCTACAGGGCTTGCAGGTGAAGGGCTGCTGGAAGTGAAGCAGCCATGGTGTTGTCAGAGCTGCAATAATGGCTAATTTATACTCCACTTCTACATAAATAGATGTGTCCGTTTCAAGATGTGTTGCACTCGCCAGAATAAGCAGAAAACAAAGACTTGCAGTTTGGGCGTGGAGCCTCCAAAATAAAAGTGCAAAAGTTGAATGCGCAGAAATACAGTGTTAGGCCAATTTCAATTTAATTGTCAAATCTAATAAATGAGGACCCAGGTTAATATTCGATGTCATAATGCTATAACAACAATGTAAGGTCTCTGATAGGCTTTCACACCGGCAGGGCTCCGTGCCAGTTCCGGTTCCCGAACCCAAATTTGAACCGGCCGGCACGTTCAGACCAAAAAAATAATTGGTTCGGAACCTGAAAAGTTGGTTCTCAGCGGAACCAAAAAATAGTTGTTTTTTCCTTGGGAACCGTGACATCATCAGTGGGCGTGTCTCATTCTAGGCTGTGAAAACGAGCAGGAAGGAGAAGGCAATGACAACATGGAGAAAAATAATTTGCAGTGGTTGCCGAACTTGCGGAAGAGATGGCCAAGGCATGGGTTCACTCGAACGCCAGACCAAATAATTAATAAACTTAAAAAACTGAAGAAGGACTACCGAATAATGTCCTCCCACTTTGGTTCCGCTTAAACTGGTGTGAGCACGGGCTGGTTCGCCAGAAAGCACCAAGGTTCTGAGACGCCAGAACCAGAACCGTGTCTGTCTGAAAGCGGTATTAGTGAGCAGAAATTGTGTTCGGCCACAGCTATCCCATTCTACAGGTGATCACTCTGAATCTTTCAGGAAGTGTAAAGAGCACCCCTGCAGGTGACAGGAACAGTAGCGTAGCCAGACTTGGCTCATTGGGTGTGCCACAGAAAGCCAGGGTGTGCCGGGGGGCGGACCATTTGGTGGCGGCCGCAAGGCCGCCACCAAACCATAGCGTTAGTGTCCTCTGGCTCTGCACAAACCTCCGGTGTGTTGTTGGCTGCATTCCCCGCTGTTAACGTCATTGTTTCGGCTGCATCATCTTCTTCATCATCGTCTGTCTGTTCTCCACTGTACACCACCAATACCGGTGCGGGACCGGGTGCACTACAATCCGCACTTGTTGAGGGGGAGGGTGCCGACGAGTCATCTTCTTCCTCGTCGTTTCTTGCCTTTGCCGAAAAAGCTTAAAAGCGAGCTTTGTTTCATGTCTTCTTGATTTGGCGCTGCTGCTGCTGTGCTTGCGTGCATTTGTTTACTTTACGTGGACGACAACTAGTTTCCCATGGCATGATGCTCCGGGGCACATAGGGCAGCGGACAGTTGGACACAGTGCGCATGACAGCGTTGACATGTGTTTTGCAGACAAAACAAAACACTTTTTTTACCCCATTTTTTTGGGTGCGCCAGCGGCCTGTCTGGGTGGCATTTGCACACCCTAGCGCACCCGTGGCTACGCGCATGGACAGGAAGTGTAGAGAGCACCCCTGCAGGTGACAGGAAGTGTAGAGAGCACCCCTGCAGGTGACAGGAAGTGTAAAGAGCACCCTGCAGGTGACAGGAAGTGTAAAGAGCACCCTGCAGGTGACAGGAAGTGTAAAGAGCACCCCTGCAGGTGACAGGAAGTGTAAAGAGCACCCTGCAGGTGACAGGAAGTGTAAAGAGCACCCTGCAGGTGACAGGAAGTGTAAAGAGCACCCCTGCGGGTGACAGGAAGTGTAGAGAGCACCCCTGCAGGTGACAGGAAGTGTAAAGAGCACCCCTGCAGGTGACAGGAAGTGTAAAGAGCACCCCTGCAGGTGACAGGAAGTGTAAAGAGCACCCCTGCAGGTGACAGGAAGTGTAAAGAGCACCCCTGTGGGTGACAGGAAGTGTAGAGAGCACCCCTGCAGGTGACAGGAAGTGTAAAGAGCACCCTGCAGGTGACAGGAAGTGTAAAGAGCACCCCTGCAGGTGACAGGAAGTGTAAAGAGCACCCCTGCGGGTGACAGGAAGTGTAGAGAGCACCCTGCAGGTGACAGGAAGTGTAAAGAGCACCCTGCAGGTGACAGGAAGTGTAGAGAGCACCCCTGCAGGTGACAGGAAGTGTAAAGAGCACCCCTGCGGGTGACAGGAAGTGTAGAGAGCACCCTGCAGGTGACAGGAAGTGTAAAGAGCACCCTGCAGGTGACAGGAAGTGTAAAGAGCACCCTGCAGGTGACAGGAAGTGTAAAGAGCACCCTGCAGGTGACAGGAAGTGTAAAGAGCACCCCTGCAGGTGACAGGAAGTGTAAAGAGCACCCCTGCAGGTGACAGGAAGTGTAAAGAGCACCCTGCAGGTGACAGGAAGTGTAAAGAGCACCCTGCAGGTGACAGGAAGTGTAGAGAGCACCCTGCAGGTGACAGGAAGTGTAGAGAGCACCCTGCAGGTGACAGGAAGTGTAAAGAGCACCCCTGCAGGTAACAGGAAGTGTAAAGAGCACCCTGCAGGTGACAGGAAGTGTAAAGAGCACCCTGCAGGTGACAGGAAGTGTAAAGAGCACCCTGCAGGTGACAGGAAGTGTAGAGAGCACCCTGCAGGTGACAGGAAGTGTAGAGAGCACCCTGCAGGTGACAGGAAGTGTAGAGAGCACCTGCAGGTGACAGGAAGTGTAAAGAGCACCCTGCAGGTGACAGGAAGTGTAAAGAGCACCCCTGCAGGTGACAGGAAGTGTAGAGAGCACCCCTGCAGGTGACAGGAAGTGTAGAGAGCACCCTGCAGGTGACAGGAAGTGTAGAGAGCACCCTGCAGGTGACAGGAAGTGTAAAGAGCACCCTGCAGGTGACAGGAAGTGTAAAGAGCACCCCTGCAGGTGACAGGAAGTGTAGAGAGCACCCCTGCAGCTGACAGGAAGTGTAAAGAGCACCCTGCAGGTGACAGGAAGTGTAAAGAGCACCCTGCAGGTGACAGGAAGTGTAAAGAGCACCCCTGCAGGTGACAGGAAGTGTAGAGAGCACCCCTGCAGGTGACAGGAAGTGTAAAGAGCACCCTGCAGGTGACAGGAAGTGTGAAGAGCACCCCTGCAGGTGACAGGAAGTGTAAAGAGCACCCTGCAGGTGACAGGAAGTGTAAAGAGCACCCTGCAGGTGACAGGAAGTGTAGAGAGCACCCCTGCGGGTGACCTGACGGAGGCACATTTTTGAATTAGGTAATCCGGGCCGACTATTGGACTAATGGCCGAACTCGTGAGGCTGCACAATAATAATAATAATAATACATAAGTTTTATATAGCGCTTTTCAGGGGAACTCAAAGACGCTTTACAATACATAGAAAAGTAATACAGTAAACAGAACTAAATAACAAGAACGAAAACAATGACAATGACTGTGGCGCCTCCACTGGTACATACAGGGATGCACATCGCCAACCGCAACATTTACATTCAAAACAGCGCATGGGTATGCCATTAATAATAATGAAAAATGCCATAGAATCACCTTTAATTTTCGTTATATGTGGAACACTCCTAAAAACCTGTGAATCCCTGGGTATGGATTACATAATTTATTTTCCCCAGGGGGCTCAATAGAATTCAGACTACTCTCTGAAGTCAGAATTATGAGTTTAAACCCAAAACTCAAATACATTTGTCACATGTGGCCCTAATCCTCTTCCGTAGATACAGAGGAGCAGAGCTTCTTTACCAGTCAAATAAGAGAGAGACATGGAGAGATTGTTTACTGGGAGGAATGGTTCCTGGGTTGTGACTCAGCTACTGGTGAAACGTGTGAGCAGAGGAAACTGACTCCGCCCCCCTGTAGAGACTGTGGTAAGTCCAGTTTCTAACCTGTCAGTCTGTCTGTCTGGGGAAGCCTCACTCGGAGCTTCCCAGTCTGCTTCTGTCTTCTTCTCCTTCACCCCCTTTTTTGTTGTTTCAAACAAACCATCGACTGTATAAATCAGTGCTGACCAATTTGGGGCCCGCGGGCCAAGTTGATAGGGTCGCTCCGCCCCTGTACCTTGAGGATTTTTCAAATTGTGAATTAAGTCAAATTTCTCTCTTGATTACAAAGGTGGAAAATACAACTGTTTTTAACTGATTAAATGTTTAAGCTCTCCACAAATGCAGATGTTTTTTTAAATATATATAACCGATTGTAAATTATTACAATTACCAAACGGATAAAAAGTAGATTATTATATTGAAATGTTATTTTAGATTTAGAATGTTAATTTTCTATAAAACACAATACATTTTAATGTAATTCCACAACGTTTATTTTTGGCCCTCGGCCCTCCACCCAGATTGAGTTTTGGCCCTTCATGGGAAAGAATTTGGGCACCCCTGGTCTAAATGATTCACACCATGACAACTACTCAAAAGTCAAAACATCTCCATTGCCCCTGGCCCCGCCCCCTCAATGTTAACGGATGGACACACGAGTCAAAATAAGTAGGCTACTACCACATCAAATAATTATATTTTATATTTTATTAATATATTTTCCCCAAAGATGGTGTCATCTTAGGTAGTCTTATCACGCTGAATGCTAATTTTTCTCATGAGTTTGTTTTTAATTATTTCATGATAATTAACAGCCACTCTCAATTACCCATATTCAGAGCAGTGTGATTCCCTCAAATAAAGGCATGGTATTTTACCCATTTAGTTCAAACAAATTATTTACATTTTTTGATGTTTGAAATACGTTTATTTAACTTTACAGAGCATTTCATGGCATTATATATATACACACACACACACACACATACTGTACACACACACACACACACACACACACACACACACACACACACACACATGTGTATGTGTATGTATATATATATATGTACACACACATATATATACCACTTCTTTTAGGAGAATTCTGCAACAGGGTTTTGCTGTGAAACTCCATGAGTGTTTTGTGGATGGTCAATGTACTGGCAAGTCTGAGCACAGCTGTTATCACTGTTTAGACAGACAATGGCTGGGTTTCCCAAAAGCTTCTTTGCGCTAAGAAGCTAATTTAACCCTTCTTAAGGCCCCCTTAAGAAGCAAACGTGTTTCCCAATTGCTTCTTTACGAAGGCATGCGTTTCCCAAAAGCTTCTTAGCGCTAAGAAGCTTCTTTGACCCTTCTTAAGGCTCCCATAAGAAGCCAACGAAGCCAACGTGTTTCCTGATTGCTTCTTAGCCTAAAATTATCTTCCAATTATCTTCCGTTAAGAAGGCTGCGTTTCCCAAAAGCTTCTTAGCGCTAAGATGATCTTTCGTTAAGAAGGTTTTGTAAGAAGGGTCTGGGGCATTCTTAACACCTTCTTAATGACGAAACACTGGCAGATCCAGCCGCGTCAGGCAAAAGGAGATACTTGTGTCCACTGTTCCTCTTGTGTTTTTCCCTTTTTCCTTTCTTTCATGTACCCTTTAGTGTTTAAAATTAGGAAACACTTGAAAATCTCCCCTGTATGTATGGTTACTTGTGTTTTAAATGTTTTACCGTAGGCTATATTCCTCTAATCAGAATGGATTCCTTTTATAATGTTGTGGATTTATATAGCACCTTTCACAGAACCCAAGGTCGCTTAAATTCTGTAGTGTTTCTCTGTTTTGTTGTATGCTGTGTATATAAAGCAATTTGAACTGCAATCCATGTCTGAAATAAATAATGTTTAATAAAGTTTAACATGACCATGATTAGGTTATTCTACAACAGTGTTTCTCAACCACTGAGTCGTGGCCCACTGCTGGGCTCAGAGTGCCATCTAGTGAGCCGCTCCAGTTAAGATGCTTCTTAAGAGCCTTCTATTTTTTTTATTTTTCTCTTCTGTTAAGAAGGCGTTTGGGAAACACTTCTTTGGAGCCTTCTTAACTCCTTAAGAAGCTTCTTAACTCCTTAAGAAGCTTCTTAACTCTTAAGAAGCTTCTTTGTTGGGAAACTCAGCCAATGCCTACTTCTTAAAATGATGGTAGCAGAGAAAGAGGAGAGCGCAGGAAGCACTGAGATTGAAACAGTCAAGGTCACTTCTCACACCACAGCTCGAGAAATGCTGCTGGCACAACATCTCAGAAGATAACCACGCAGGCCAACCAATCATAATGATGTTAATATGTTATATTAACGGGCTAGCACTGCACTGCAATAGTATTGTTAAATTGTGTAATAGTTGTAAGCTACTAGTTGTCTGTTTGCCATTACTTTCCTTAGAAATCTGCTTTCAGAGCTAGTTATTATTAAGTTATTACAAAAAAAACTATATTCTAATCATGAGCAATTGTGAAATGTGATGAACAAGTAGGCTTGGTATATTTATATTGTGTTACATTTACAACCGGCCCTTTGAGGGCAACCATAATGCTGATGTGGCCTTTCGAGATACTTGAGAGAAAGGGGAAATGTAATTAAATCATGAAAATAAATGAAACCTTAAAATAAATCTGCTAAATTGCCATCTTCCCCAGCAACCTGGAAATTCCACGACAGACATTTAATTCACTGACCTCACCACACAGGAACTCTGGGTAATGTAGTCCTCCAAATTCACTTTCCCCTGCTGTGTTTTTTTATTCTGTTTTCTTTACCTTTTTTTTTATTATCCGTCTGTCTATCTGTGTGTCGGTCTATCTGGCCCACATAACTTGTTGGCAATAGCAATACAATTTGATGAAATGAAATGCACAAAACTAAATAAAATTACATAGAAACAAAATAAAATTACATAAAATAATCTCAACTAAATTGAACAAAATATAAGAAGAAAAAGAAGAGAATACAATATAGTGAACTAGAATGAGATCAAATAAAGTCAAGATAAATCAGTCAGTCAGCAGCTGCTTCTGCCATTCCTCTGCCCGAGGCGAAGACAAGCTGCTGCCTGCAGAAAGAGAGGGAGAGAGAGATAGAGAGACAGAGAGAGGGGGAGAGAGAGAGACAGAGGGAGAGAGATAGAGGGGAGAGCAGAGAGAGAGTCTCAGAGGGAGAGCAGACAGAGGGAGAGCTCTCTTCTTTGAAGAAACATTTCAAACTTCCTGAAGCAAGGTGAGATAGGGACGACCGAGGCGGGAGAGAGAGAGTGTGTGTGTGTGTGTGTGTGTGTGTGTGTGTGAGAGGGAGAGGGAGAGAGAGTGAGTGTGTAAGAGAGAGCGAGATAAGAAACAGCCATTCAGTCAAATTAACCGTCCTCTCTTCTCATCCATTCTTCAGACCAGGTGAGACGGGCGAGCGAGGCGGGGGAGGGAGAGAGAGAGTGTGTGTCTGTGAGAGAGAGAGAGAGAGGAGTCGGTCGGCCATGTGGAGATAACAGCAGAGCTCACCTGACGGACTGCACAGAGGTGAGTGTGTGTGTGTGTGTTTTGAGTGCGTGTGTGTGTGGGAAAAGTGACTGCTGTCCATTTGCCTACATGCACACTCTTGCCAAACAAGGTTCTATGTCACATCCAGGAAATGGTTCCTAACACTTGCTATGATGTCTGTCTATAATACATTACAGTGTTCTAAGTAGGGATGCACAATATTTAGCTGCGACCAGCAGCTCTATAAGTCACTGTCAACTGTTGGTTGGTTCGTCCACAAAAAGTTCAACACCGTGTGTGTGTGTGTGTGTGTGTGTGTGTGTGTGTGTGTGTGTGTGAATTGACTAAGAGGGGGGCAAACTTGAAATGCAGGATGGCAGGGGCAGAGGGCTGAAATTGCGCATGGAGGTCAAGTGTGTGTGTGTGTGTGTGTGTGTGTGTGTGTGTGTGTGTGTGTGCCTCTGTGTGTGTGTGAGAGAGAGAGAGAGAGAGAGAGAGAGAGAGAGAGATGATAACCTGTCATACAATAGGTAAGGTGATCTGTGTGAATGGAGTTGAGTTGGTGTCTGTAACAAAGCGGCTAACTGGGACAGAAACAACTTCCCTGCTCGCCGTCTTCCTGCTGTCACTTGAGTTGCCCCTCACATTGCTGTGTTGCTCTGAGGTTGTTGCCCCTCACATTGCTGTGTTGCTCTGAGGTTGAGTTGCCCCTCACATTGCTGTGTTGCTCTGAGGTTGAGTTGCCCCTCACATTGCTGTGTTGCTCTGAGGTTGAGTTGCTCCTCACATTGCTGTGTTGCTCTGAGGTTGTTGAGTTGCCCCTCACATTGCTGTGTTGCTCTGAGGTTGAGTTGCTCCTCACATTGCTGTGTTGCTCTGAGGTTGCAGTTGTTGCGTTGTTCTGTGTTGAACTGTTTGCTGCCCTGTCTTGTAGCGGCGCAGTGTGAGCTCTGAGCTTAGTCTCAGTTTAGTCTGAGCTTAGTTTTACTCACTAAACCAAGCCTGACTTGTAATGTTGGTGATGTAGGAAGTGACAACCTGTTCTCTCTCTCCCGTCTCGTCTAAAACTGACGGTTGGTCAGGACTCGTGGGCGTCACTGCACTGGGTACCCCTTTTCCCTTCACCATTAAGGCAGTAATCATAATGTATATTGGGGCGACACAGTGGAGCGCAGCATTCTGACATCATTCTGACACGGAAGTGTCCGGAATAAACTCTAGAGCTCTCGGTGCAGGAAAACACGAAGACAAGGTAAAGGCTGTCCATTCCCATCTCAAATTCAGTGATGTCATCCTTCCTGGCTGAGGCTAGAAAGTTCAGTGATGATGTCATCAGTGATGTCATCCGCAGTGTTACACAGCTGAACATCTGCCATAGATTGAAGATATCGAAAACATCTTTAAACCTGTCAAACTTGGGCTGTTGAGGGCTTGAGTTGTTGCCCTTGTACCTAGGATGTGAGGCTATAAGTAGGATGATGATGTCATCAGTGATGTCACTCGAGTAATTGTGATGTCATCATTGATGTCACTCACTGATGACATCACAATTGTGGGTAAGAGACATCATCAGTGATTGATGACATCATTGATTATGTCACTGATGGTGTCATAGACATAGTGACATAATCATTCATGATGTAAATTGGACGGCTGTGGTGTCTGAAAGTGTCCTGACCGGGAATAACCACACGCTCACTTGGGTTAACTACAAACTTCTCCACTTTTCAGTCTTTTGCTGTCATGACTTTTAAAAAGCCCCAAAGCAAGAGGAAGTCTGAGAGTAAAGTGGAAGATGATAAAGAGCCAAAGAAACTGAAAGTGTCCTACAGGAGTCATGGGAAGGAGGTGGGTCAGGTTCTTGTGCTGGGCCAGGCTGATGTTGGACAGCTGGGTCTAGGAGAGGACATCATGGATCCAGTAGGGCCTGTGCGAGTGATAGCTGGAGGCACGCACACCGTCTAGTCTGCCTCAGTGACACTGGCAGTGTCTCCACATTTGACCGGGACACATCAGGGGAGGGCGCCGAGATGGTTCCAGCGAAGGCGGCGCTGGAGTCGAAGGTGGTTCAGGTGTCTGCTGGGGACAAGCACACAACTGCACTCATGGATGACGGGACAGTGTACTCTCAGGGACAACCACACAGCTGCACTCATGGATGACGGGACAGTGTACTCTCAGGGAACCACACAGCTGCAGTCGTAGATGACGGGACAGTGTACTCTCAGGGAACCACACAGCTGCAGTCGTAGATGACGGGACAGTGTACTCTCAGGGAACCACACATCTGCACTCACAGATGACAGGACAGTGTACTCTCAGGGAACCACACAGTTGCACTTGTAGATGACGGGACAGTGTACTCTCAGGGAACCACACAGCTGCACTTGTCAGGGAACCACACAGCTGCACTCGTAGATGACGGGACAGTGTACTTACTCTCAGGGAACCACACAGCTGCACTCACAGATGACAGGACAGTGTACTTACTCTCAGGGAGAACAATGGCGTTATTGGTCTTCTGGCGGTCATGAAACCTTCCACCCTTCCAGTCAAAGTACCCATGCCAGAACCTGTTTTGAAAATTGCGTCAGGGAACAAGCACCTTGTAATGGTGACACTGGAAGGAAATATATTATCTATATATTTATATTTATCTATATTTATCTATATATATATATATATATATATATATATATATATATATATATATATAATAAGATGTCATGTGACTGTTGAGTTCCACTCAACTAACGTTAAGATCTTTAATACTTGTCAGAAAGTCCACGTAAAGTCTGAGTTAAATGTCAATCACTTGTCTTGCGCTGCATGTTGTGTATTTTATGTAGACAGCTGTCATGTATGTATATTCGTAGAGTATACTGTATAGCTGTACTTTCTTATGATAAATATGTGTTTGTTTTGATTAAAGTGCAAGCAGTTTTATTACAGTCTGCCTTCATTCACAGTGAGTGTCATCCTGAGCAAGAGGAAGGGTGGAAGTTACATTGGCCAGTTTTTTTTTGTAATTTTGGGGGGGCCTCAGAAAAGAAGAAAAGTGAGTTGAGAGCAGTGAGAAACTGAGTAGCACTCAGATGATAGAAGTAGAACAAGAAATGAGTCAATGTTCCTTGAAATACATAATAATCATTGCTGTTCAGACCAGAAATGGTACCTGAACATCATGGCAAGAAACACTATAGACCGAATCAGTGTGACATCACAACGACAACAAAAAGCACTTCCGGGTGGCAATGCGGCAGTTAACTAGTATGACAATTTCAAACAAACGTTAATATCTCAAAAACTAGACATCACATCGCTTATATTTTGACTTTGTGAGTGAGAGCAGAAGTAGCTCAAGGGTCTGATGTATAATATATGTATGTAGTGTTAAAGTTGTGTGAACTGTCCACCTTTATAAAGGCTGGAAAAAACCCATAAATGCGATTTCACAAAGAGTATGAAAGATAAATGAAAGCTGAATTCAGGTGATAGAGTCCTCAAAGTGTTGACTCGTTCAACGTTTAAATGGAGAGTCTCTAGGTTAAAGTATGAAGGAGCAAGAGGGCATGGTTTCACATTGAACTGCTGTTTACAATGAACGGGATTTGCCCCCAGAAGCCGTTTCTTTACAAACAACCTGATCCCTCGTATAAACTGGACCCCTCTTGAACGAACCGCCCTTCATAAATAAATACATAAATACATATATATATATATATGTCCAGTTTTGATGTCAGTGAGTTACAAACAACAGCATAACAACAAATAACTATTGCTTTCTATAAAATTTAACACTTTACAGATCAGCAGGTTTATACAAAGTTTTTCCGTCGCTGTCGGCGGGAAACGTTTCGGGCACTTTGGACCAGCGAAAGATGTTATATTACTGCTTATAAATGTGATTATTACTATTACACTATGTTAAAATGTGAATGTTTTTTCTTCCTCGTGAAAAATTGCCCGACAGCGACGCGATGCGTTATCATTAAACACAACAGGAAAATATTTGTCCCTATTCAGTGATAGTTCAATGGTACTTATGCTTTATGCAAATAGCCTGTGAAAACCTGTAATATTTCCACGATTCATTCTTATTTATTTTTTTCCATTTTCCACTTTCTCTCAAGTACCCCCTGTAGTACCCCCACGTACCCCTAGGGCAGCGGTTCCCAAACCTTTCTGACTCATGGCCCAATCGAAAATCAAAAAAAAATATTTAGGCCAAATAATGCATTCTAAGAGCACTTTTTATTTGAACGATCAAATGAGTCAGCACCTGCATCAGCGCCACACAGAAATAGGAGAATTAACTAATTGATTACAAATCAAATAACGGTATCATTCAACAATGGATAAATGCATTCTCATACATAATAATAATAATAATAACTTTTTTACATGAAAATCGTAATGCAAATGCGTATTGCAAATGCGTATTGCAAATGATTTGGGGCGGCCCACTTGCAATACCTTCGTGGCCCACCAGTGGTTGGGAATGGCTGCCCTAGGGGTATGCGTACGCCCGTTTGAGAAACGTGGATGTGGACTACACCTCTGTACTGGAGCAGAATGACAGCAACACACAGAGTGCTGCTGTGTGCCTGTTGCGTGTGGTTGTTGCTGCTACATGTAAAGTGATGTGAGTCAGCCGAGGCCAGCGGAGAGGAGCTGTCTGGTCATGCAGAGCGCGCACGTTTGAGTCCTCAGGTATGTTCGTCACGCCCAGCCTCACTGACAACACATTTCCATATCCAACCTCTCCACATGCAACTCCAACCCAGAGACAAGCGTGGGCTCCCTGGATCAACGTCACAACAAGCTGAAGTCACCGCAGCTTCCAGTTTCCTGCTGACTCTGACTGTGCGTGATGGAAGAACACTGTAGAACTGTGCGTTAGCTCAGAGGTTTTCAAAGTGGGAGGCGGGCCGTCCCCCAGGGGGCCTCCAAACACTTTCAGGGAGGCAAGTGAAACAATATTACATTAGTTAATGGCTGAGTTTCCCAACAAAGAAGCTTCTTAAGGAGTTAAGAAGCTTCTTAAGGAGTTAAGAAGCTCCTTAAGGAGTTAAGAAGGCTCCAAAGAAGTGTTTCCCAAATGCCTTCTTAACAGCCTTCTTAACACATCGCTAAAGAAGGCTCTTAAGAAGCCTCTTAACTGGAGCTGTCCACCATCTCGATGTGAGAGGTCCTCTGCGGCCCACTAGATGGCACTCTGAGCCCACCAGTGGGCCACGACCCAGTGGTTGAGAAACACTGTTGTGGAATAACCTAACTAATCGTGGTCATGTTAAACAAGAACTTCTTCTATTAAACATTATTTATTTCAGACATGGACTGCAGTTCAAATTGCTTTATATACACAGCATACAACAAAATTGCGAGAAACACTACGGAATTTAAGCGACCTTGGGTTCTGTGAAAGGTGCTATATAAATCCACAACATTCTTATTATAAAAGGAATCCATTCTGATTAGAGGAATATAGCCTACGGTAAAACATTTAAAACACAAGTAACCATACATACAGGGGAGATTTTCAAGTGTTCCCCAATTTTAAACACTAAAGGGTGCATGAAAGAAAGGAAAAAGGGAAAAACACAAGAGGAACAGTGGACACAAGTATCTCCTTTTGCCTGACGCGGCTGGATCTGCCAGTGTTTCGTCATTAAGAAGGTGTTAAGAATGCCCCAGACCCTTCTTACAAAACCTTCTTAACGAAAGATCATCTTAGCGCTAAGAAGCTTTTGGGAAACGCAGCCTTCTTAACGGAAGATCATTTTAGGCTAAGAAGCAATTGGGGAAACGCGTTCTGATCCCACCCAGAAGCAGCACAGAGCGCCACAGGAAGTAATTTGTGCCTGTGGCCATGAAACTCTTCAACTCCTCCCTCAGAGCATCAGACACTCTGAGTCAGTCTGTTAGGTCAACTCCTCCCTCAGAGCATCAGACACTCTGAGTCAGTCTGTTAGGTCAACTCCTCCCTCAGAGCATCAGACACTCTGAGTCAGTCTGTTAGGTCAACTCCTCCCTCAGAGCATCAGACACTCTGAGTCAGTCTGTTAGGTCAACTCCTCCCTCAGAGCATCAGACACTCTGAGTCAGTCTGTTAGGTCAACTCCTCCCTCAGAGCATCAGACACTCTGAGTCAGTCTGTTAGGTCAACTCCTCCCTCAGAGCATCAGACACTCTGAGTCAGTCTGTTAGGTCAACTCCTCCCTCAGAGCATCAGACACTCTGAGTCAGTCTGTTAGGTCAACTCCTCCCTCAGAGCATCAGACACTCTGAGTCAGTCTGTTAGGTCAACTCCTCCCTCAGAGCATCAGACACTCTGAGTCAGTCTGTTAGGTCCCTCAGAGCATCAGACACTCTGAGTCAGTCTGTTAGGTCAACTCCTCCCTCAGAGCATCAGACACTCTGAGTCAGTCTGTTAGGTCAACTCCTCCCTCAGAGCATCAGACACTCTGAGTCAGTCTGTTAGGTCAACTCCTCCCTCAGAGCATCAGACACTCTGAGTCAGTCTGTTAGGTCCCTCAGAGCATCAGACACTCTGAGTCAGTCTGTTAGGTCAACTCCTCCCTCAGAGCATCAGACACTCTGAGTCAGTCTGTTAGGTCAACTCCTCCCTCAGAGCATCAGACACTCTGAGTCAGTCTGTTAGGTCAACTCCTCCCTCAGAGCATCAGACACTCTGAGTCAGTCTGTTAGGTCCCTCAGAGCATCAGACACTCTGAGTCAGTCTGTTAGGTCAACTCCTCCCTCAGAGCATCAGACACTCTGAGTCAGTCTGTTAGGTCAACTCCTCCCTCAGAGCATCAGACACTCTGAGTCAGTCTGTTAGGTCAACTCCTCCCTCAGAGCATCAGACACTCTGAGTCAGTCTGTTAGGTCCCTCAGAGCATCAGACACTCTGAGTCAGTCTGTTAGGTCAACTCCTCCCTCAGAGCATCAGACACTCTGAGTCAGTCTGTTAGGTCAACTCCTCCCTCAGAGCATCAGACACTCTGAGTCAGTCTGTTAGGTCAACTCCTCCCTCAGAGCATCAGACACTCTGAGTCAGTCTGTTAGGTCCCTCAGAGCATCAGACACTCTGAGTCAGTCTGTTAGGTCAACTCCTCCCTCAGAGCATCAGACACTCTGAGTCAGTCTGTTAGGTCAACTCCTCCCTCAGAGCATCAGACACTCTGAGTCAGTCTGTTAGGTCAACTCCTCCCTCAGAGCATCAGACTCTGAGTCAGTCTGTTAGGTCAACTCCTCCCTCAGAGCATCAGACACTCTGAGTCAGTCTGTTAGGTCGCCTCCCTCAGAGCATCAGACACTCTGAGTCAGTCTGTTAGGTCGCCTCCTCCCTCAGAGCATCAGACTCTGAGTCAGTCTGTTAGGTCGCCTCGGACTCACTCCGCCCATCCATTCATCAAACAAACTTTGTCTGTGCAATAAAACTCAATGTGCAATAACTGCTAAATACAGCAATTTGTGCAATAATCCATGCTGTTCACTTTACTGACTGGATGCACCTTACTCATTATTATTATTATTATTATTATTATTATTATTATTATTATTATTATTATTATTATTATTATTATTATTATTATATTCTCTCTGAGGTATAAGGAGATAGTAGGTACCTCAGATATTTCACTTACTGAATGGTACTTGAGAAGGATTGTTGGAGAAGGCACATATCCTTGTGTGACACTTTATTGTACATAGGCTAAGTAACTTCTATTTTATTCTATTGTATTGTTTATGATACATTCTTAGCTCTTACAATGTGTGATGTTTATATTTTTCATGCTGGAATATGAGCAACTGTAGCATGACTCAGTTTCCCCCTCGTGGATCAATAAAGTTATTCTGATTCTGATTATGTTCATGCTGCCAAATGGCTAAAAGGGGGTGGTGGTGGCGGGTGTTCAAAATGCAGGGTGGTAGAGGCAGTTTGCATATGTGGTCGAAGCGCTTTGCGAAATCGCGCTGCTTTTTTAATGTCTTTGGTGTATTCTGAAGTAGGCATATGTCAAACAGCAATAGTAGGCCAGCTTGGCTCACTTGTTGAGTGTCTATGCCAGGGGTGGGCAACTGGCGGCCCTCGAGCGTGTGCGAGCGTGTGTTGCTCGTGCTGGAATTGCAAAAAAAAATAAAAAAAATCATGTCATTCTGGCCAATACTGCACTTCTGTTATAACATTTCAGTCTGGAATATAGAATATCTTTCAATAATCTTTATGACTAAAAGTAATCTCATGTGTAAGAAATGACTGTTCTACATTGAAGTAAAAATTTAAATAATTAACTCGGTTTTGGGTTTATTTAGCTTCAAGGGTGCATTTTTGTTCTTGTGTGACCCTCAACACAGGCTTTGAGAATCCCGGGCCACTTACTGATACTTATGCTTAAATTAACCCACTCATATTCTGGTTTATTTCAAGAAAAACATTTTGGCTAGTGGAAATTCTAATTGGCTGGTAACTTTAAAATCTAGCAGCCATATTGGCAGGTGGTCAACAAAGTTAATTTCAAGCACTGAAGAGGGAGAGCGGGTGGTGACATAGGAGTGAGTGAGAAAAGGATCAAATATTGGTGGTTAAGACTGAATAATGACATCACAACTGTTAATTTAAAATGAGTTATTCCTCTAAACCTGGCTTCAAATGCCCCAAATTCTTCGCGCCGGTGCCCCCAGCCCTCAGCAAAATGTGGCCCTCTGGTAGCGAGGACATTTTTTGTGGCCCTCTCTATCATCAAAGTTGCCCATCCCTGGTCTATGCCATAGACACTCATATCAACAATTGAGCCAAGATATGGGATCCATCCATCCATCTTCAACTGCTTATCTGGGATCAGTTCGCAGAGGTAGCAGTTCCAGCAGTAGACCCCAAACTTACCTTTCCCTGGCCACATTAGCCAGCTCTGACTGGGGGATCCTGAGGCGTTCCCAGGCCAGCGTGGAGATATCATCTCTCCGCCTAGGCCTCGGTCTTCCCCGTGGTCTCCTCCTAGCTGGACGTGCCTGGATGGAACACCTCCCTCCTAGGGAGGCGATGATGGGATCAAATAACATCATCATAATCCCATAGGCATCCAGGAGTTGAGTGAAACTAAGCAAGTAAACTGTCTGAGGGGAGGCCCACAGTCTCAGACTTTGAAAACGGTCACTTTCACATCAGGGAGCCGGGCCCGGATCCCTGCAGACTTGAGCTCCAAGCCCGGTTGGTTTGATGAGTGCGAACACTGTGTTCCCTACCCGGGAACAGAACGACGGCCCGCCTCGTCCACTTACATTAGAAATCTAACATGCATAATAACTTTACGTGGAAGTTAAGGGTTAGGTTAAAGGGGGACTAACCCCCCCAGATTTCCTGCAAAACGGCTTTCCACTCGATCTGAAAACCCCGCCGGCAATATGGCCGCCCACCCTCCTCTCCTTACCTGGCAGAATTCCTCCCCCATAAAGTAATATATCTTGGCCAATAAGTATGTAACATACAAAATAAAACAACCCGTAATATCTTAATTTTATGTAGAATGCAGAGGACATGTAACTGTTTAGTTAAACTTGCATTCCAGGAATATTGTGCTCTAAAGATGACGATAGTGGCTCGAGACTGTTTCGTCCTGAAACCCACAGGCTTTGCGGTGCTGGTTTTAGCGTAACCTATGTGGGATTCGAGGCGTAACCTATGTGGGGTTTGGCGTATGTGGGATTCGAAATAACGCATCGGAGATATAAAACGTCATGAATATAGCCACGTTATAAACAAAAAACTAACACTGGTGATCCGTATGGAAACAGTGTTACTGTACTCGAAATGGTTAAAAGTTCTATCAATTTGGTCATTTAGTGGCATTTTACTGCCATGTAACATAACTAACTAGCGGCTAACATTAGCCACAATAGGCATTACCCATGAATGCATTGCTCTTAAAGGGCTCGCGCCGCGTGAACTACAGTAATAATCAATGGGGATTTTTTTTTTCTCACATGAGTGGGGCACGTGCTAAACCCACCGTGACGTCAGGATGTACCAAATATCCCATTCATTTGAGGGCACACAAAAAAGCAGTGTTCCACCCATAGAGGGCACTTATGCCAGTTATGCTGCTGAAAAATGATACAAATGGTCGAATGGCAACAGTTTGGTTTCAAATGTGAAAATCTTGACCAGAATTCTTCACACACCACCCCCAAAGTCATATATATTGGTTAAAAGCTGAAAAAAGTGTTTTGGGGGTTAGTTACACTTTAAGGGTTAGGGTTAGGGTTTGGGTTAGTGGTTTGCGAGTATGTTAACGTACTTTGACGCCATTGTTGCCGCCAAACTGCACGCCAACTCGCGTTTCCGCGTATCTGTTCCACGAGAAAACACCCCGCGTGTCATACATACGCATTTGATGAGATCGGGCTGGTTTACCTTGCCTCGGAAGGGGAGTGAAGAGGGGGCAATCTAATCTTAATGTGAAAATATGCTTAGTTAATCAAGTGTAAATGTGTAGAGCTGTGTTCATTAAGCTTAGTTAATAAAGTGTAAATGTGTAGAGCTGTGTTCCTTAATAGAGTAGTGCAGGAATGAGTCCTAAATGCCTGGATGTTACCACTTCCTGGTTCCCTCGTCAGGAGGTCAATGGGATTTTTGTATGGGGATTTTGGTTAAATGCCTGAAATAAGGCCCGTGGTTAAGAAACGTTTATGAAACTGAGATATTTGTGTTCAGCAAGATAATCTTCACAAATGAACACCACTTTTATGATTTTTGAAGCGTAAATGTGATTTTTTTAAATCTCGATTTTCAGAAAACGATTCAGATCTGAATCGGAATAGAGTTACGCTAAAACCGTTAGCGATCCAAAAATACGTTTGTCTGTCTGTCTGTCTGTCTGACTGTCTGTCTGTCTGTCTGTCTGTCTGTCTGACTGTCTGTCTGTCTGTCTGTCTGTCTGACTGTCTGTCTGTCTGTCTGTCTGTCTCTCTGTCTGTCTGTCTGTCTGTCTCTCTGTCTGTCTGTCTGTCTGCCTGCCTGCCTGTCTGTCTCTCTGTCTGCCTGTCTGTCTCTCTGTCTGTCTGTCTGTCTGTCTGACTGACTGTCTGTCTGTCTCTCTGTCTGTCTGTCTGTCTGTCTATCTGCCTGCCTGCCTGTCTCTCTGTCTGTCTCTCTGTCTGTCTGCCTGCCTGTCTCTCTGTCTGTCTGTCTGTCTGTCTGTCTGTCTGTCTGTCTCTCCGTCCACCTGCCTGTCTGTCTGTCTGTCTGTCTGTCTCTCTGTCTGCCTGTCTGTCTGTCTGTCTGTCTCTCTATCTGCCTGTCTGCCTGTCTGCCTGCCTGCCTACCAGGTAACTGTCAGAGTCCTGAGTGCATGGAGGCTCACTGAGACACAAACCCCCAGAGGTTTCTTCATACACCCAGCCTGCTGGCTATAGGCCTATTCACTGTGTGTGTGTGTGTGTGTGTGTGTGTGTGTGTGTGTGTGTGTGTGTGTGTGTGTGTGTGTGTGTGTGTGTGTGTGCACACACACACTAGCGTACTTTCAGTGTGTTGAAATAGAGCAGGTGTCGGATAGAGTCTGGCTCTCTACCATCTGTAGTGTTTCTGCTTGACGAAAAGTCCAAATTAATTTAGACGTTTGTACTGTAGCGTTAATAACATTCATGATATTTAAAGAAAATATCATGACTAACCCTTAAAGTGGCATTACATGTCGTGGACCAGGCTGAAACGTTAACCTAGTTGCCAAACTGCACACATTTTTAGCAAGCATTTTTCGTCGTGGTTAAATAAATAAAAAACGAACCTTAATCTTAACCAAATTTGTTTTACTTGCCACACGTTTTCAGGAAGAAGCAGTTGCGGCAACCAATCAAATGAGTTCGGGGCGTGGTCTTCCCACGTTTCCCCTAGGGAAAATAATCTTGCATCGAGGCGGCAAGCTCAGGCTTGGACAGATGAAGCCTACGCAGAAGTGATACAATCTGTATTTCCTCGAATGGCCACTTGAGGCTGGTTCCAAAAGGGCAAATTTTGCACCCCCACCGCCAAACGCATCCCCACCTCACGGGAGCCTATTGTAATGATTTATACAGAAACGTAACTGTTTAAAAAATGATATAATTATCTGGGTAGACGTGACCTCCCTATTTTTAAGTTAAAAGTAACAGCCCCAATATATGGTGGGGATGCAATTCTCTGCGGGGGCACAGCACCGGGCGCAGGTGCAAATTAGAGCCGTGCCAAGTCATCTGCCAAGTCATCCGCAAAATGGGCAGTCTTAACCACCAGAATTATTCACAGGTGTGGCCAGGCAATGCCTGGGTGTTACATCACTCAAACCTATCAGATTCCCGTCTCGCAGTGCCTTTAATACAGTTTGCACAATGCATGCTGTACTTCATGATATATCACAACAACACCATCACATCATATACTGTTAAAAACATCTGTGATTTGATGCAATTCATTTCCTATTAACGCTTATTTGCGATGTGATGCAAGTTTTTCAGTGAATTATAGTTGATTGCCTCACAGAATAATCTGCTGGTTACCCAATTTTAGCAGCAGAATTTGATGTCCTGGCGTGGCACGTCCGTGCGTAATGACCTATCCAAATGGAATGCCTCTGCACTGCGCTCTGCAGCGCGGAGAATAATGGTGCACTCAAACACAGCGGGGGATTTTTGCGCTAGGAGGTGCTTTTCACAGCTCTTAGCGCAAAGAATTGCGCGCATGCCGACGATAGCAGAATGCCATCTGTGTCCCCGCATTTTGCGCGGACACGCCTGGTTTGGCATGGAGCACGCCTACCCCATGCACGCCCAGAATAATTATAACAGGTATATAGAGGTATTTATCGCGGCAGGGAGAACAGGACTGCGCTTAAGCACGCCCCCATTTTGCGCTGCGCTCGGCGTTGGACATGCAGATGCAAAAATACCGCTTTTACAACGATAGGGCCCTATGACTTAATCTAAATAAAAATTTGCTTTTTTGTCCTTGTTTATCTCCTTGTTCTCTGTGTTAATGCTACTATTAGGCCTACTGCACCGTTTACCTTCAGTCAAGTTGTGTCTACCTACGTCTAGTGTCTTTTCAAAATAAAAGCATTTCCGTGTTCATGGGAAATGACAAAGTAAAAGCAACCTAACAAATACCTTCCAAACCTCCCGACACACGTGAACCGCACTGTGCCTTGAGGTCATTTGAAAATGAGAGGGTGTCAGACTCAGCGCCTTATGACTCGTTGTCTTTAGATGTGAGCTGGAGGTGAGAGCTGTCAGACTTGTCTTTTAAAAGTATTTTCAAAGTCTTAATATATATATATATATAAGGCATAACAGTTCTTTCTCTCTCCTCCTCAGATGACTGACAGGAAGTCAGATTGCTCCACATCCTCCACCACCGCTCCCACTAACCAAACAGACGAAGAAGACTGAGCTCCCACTAACCAAACAGACAAAGAAGACTGAGCTCCCACTAACCAAACAGACGAAGAAGAAGAAGACGCCTCTCTGCTCTGTCTCCAAACGACTGGACTAAGGACGAGAGACCAAGACCCAGACAGGTGAGAGAGGGGATGGGGGAGGAAGACATATATATGTATATATATATATATATATATATATATATATATATATATATATATATATATATATATATATATACCGTATATATATATATATATATACAGTAACTGACAGAGGTGGAGGCAGTACTCAGCTCTTTGACTTCAGTAAAAGTAGACATTCCACAGTATAAAAAAATACTGTCCTGCATTCAAAATGTTACTTAATTTAAACTACAAAAGTATAATGGTTATAATAATATTAGTCATTAGTGCATGAATGACATCACTGGTCCACAACTTCACTTAAATCAACTCTCAATAACTGTCCAACTAAATGCCTGCAAAACTGTTTCCTGTGGACACACACCCGACTTAAGACCAGGTGATTGGGTGACGGCGTGTGCAATTGGGGACACAAGCGCTACAGTATGTCCCCAGTTGGTAAAAAGCTGATTTTAGGGTCAGTGGTTAAGGTTAGAGGTTAGAGGTTAGGATTAGGTTTGGGTTAGGGTCAGGTTAGGGTGCAGCTAGCATTAGGGTTACATTAGGGTTGGGTTAGGTTTAGGTCACTGTTAGGGTAAGTCTCCAGGGAATTGCATTTAAGCCTATGCAAATACCCCAAAAGTGACTTAAGTAAGACTGTGTGTGTGTGTGTGTGTGTGTGTGTGTGTGTGTGTGTGTGTGTGTGTGTGTGTGTGTGTGTGTGTGTGTGTGCGTGCGTGCGTGCGTGCGTGCGTGCGTGTGTGTACACGCGTGTATGCCTGTGTGCGTATGTGTGTGTGTTTTGGCTGTCACAGTGTTCTTGTCGGCTCTTGTCTTGAGGCAGCTGACTCACTCTGAACAGATGTGAGGACGTTCCAGCAGGTTCTGTTCACCTGAACTCAACTTCATTAAAGGAACAGTTCACCCAAAAATTGAAAATGGAGTCATCTCCTCCTTCCCCTCATGCCAGTTGAAACACAGGTGAACTCTCCTGTTTCGGAGCCCAAAAAGTTGCACTTGAACTACAGCTGACGGTCAACTAGCACGTAGGTTCTGTGCCTGCGTCACACCTGCGGATATACAAACCAGATACATGAAACCAAGCAGCTTTTGCCTCCCATTTCGCTCAGCTAAAAAGTTTCCTACTATAGCTACCAGGGCCGCTGGAAGTCCTTTTAAGCAGGGGGTGCTG
Source organism: Poromitra crassiceps (assembly GCF_964638095.1). NCBI lineage: Eukaryota > Metazoa > Chordata > Actinopteri > Beryciformes > Melamphaidae > Poromitra > Poromitra crassiceps. Next base: position 23,364,598 of record NC_139630.1, read on the forward strand.
CGCCGAAAAAAAAAATGTGGATGTTATTTAGACTTTTGGATGTTTCTTAGCCATATTTAGAGGAATATAAATTAACATTAGGATTATACTGTTGTGTATAGTATTTTCTCCTTTTCTCACTCACTTTCATGTCACCACCTTCTCTCCCTTTAGGTCGTTTTACACTACAACAGACGGCAACGCAGGCAGAAACACTGAGCTTATTATTATATTTTATTAGCTTATTATTATAAACCGAAGATCAAAAATAACATCTCCACCCTCTTTGCTTTGCTCATAAACCCTATTAGTAGTAGCAGTATAAAACATATAAAAACACATTTTAATCATATATATATCTTTTTTTATTGAGACTGCAATTCCAATACAAAACAGCAGCACCTGCAGCACCCCCCCCCCCCTTCCCGCGGCCCTGATAGCTACTTCTAATCCAGAATATGTCTGATAAAAAGTTGCAAATGGCACGGCGTTGTCAGCTCTTGCCTGGTCTTTTGCTTGAAGAAGATAGGAAGAGGTGGAGGTGAAAAAGTCAGGAGAAACCGCACTGAAAGGGTGATATCATGCAGCATCAGGCTGAAGGGGCTTTCCTGAAGACAGGTTGTAATGGAAAGATCAGATGAGATGAAGTTGAAAAACAAACAAAATGTTTTTGTCTGTCCTCTCTTCTCCTGCAATGCTCCGCTACCAGCTGAGCAGCCAGCCAGTAAATATCTTTATGATCCACTCAGCAGCTGCTCAGCCCGCACTCTGCTAAATATTAACCACATCCCAACACTAAGATGAGTCTGATGACATGTGATCCAGGTCATCGGGTCGGTTTCAAACCTGTGACATCATCGGTACAAAGCCTCTGCCCCGGCCCGCTGAAAACACGTCCAACAGCTGTCTTTACACCCTCTGGAAACCCAAATCTACAATATCCTTCTAACCGTGTAATGTAGGGTCTTATACTACATACAGTAATAGTAAGCATCAAAAGTATTAGAAATTTGTTGCATTCCAAATTCGAAATATTGACATTTTAAGTTTTTGGAAACTTTCCTGATATTGGGTTTGAATTGGGCGTGGTTATGCTCGAGATTTATGACACAATTAATTCTGCAAACCAATCATAAAAATTCCATGTCAGTTGTTGAGTGAAAAAGAAACGGATGCAACAATACCCCTGCACTGATTACACAAATGATTTGTGTCAAACTAGCATGTAGCTAAACTACAGTAGATAAGATGTCAGCTATACAGTAGCTGTGATGGAAGTTTTTGCTATATTCACCTCTATTGAGTTGGGCCTGAAATTAACTTTTTTGATCACCTGCCAATTATGGCTCCTAGATTTTAAAGTTACCATCCAATCAGAATTTCCACTAGCCATTTTGTACTTGAAATAAACCAGATTACAGTATTAGGGCCACTGGGTTAATTTAAGCGTAAGTATCAGTAAAAAAAAAAAGTAATGATAAGCATGATAAATCTATAAATTATAGTATTTCACTGATATTCATAAATTGTGTTGATTTCAATTTGTGTAAAAAAAAATAAGAGGAGATCAAAATCAAAAAACAGACTTTACCAATTTGTGATGTGTGAGACTATAATCTAGCAGCTATGTAGCCTAAAATAAGTGACAAATTTTCTTTTAGCTTATTTTACTGTATTAATCTTGCCAAGGATGTGCACAGATAGACCCCAGGAGGTGCCTTATTTCCATTTTTTTTTTTTTTTTACGTGTAAATTGGAGGAAAAGGAGCACTTCAAGTGTGGTCAGCCGGACCACGAGAACAAAAAAAAAGGCAGATTAAAAAAATAATAATTTTGTTTTTAAGTTTTGGTCCAAGTGAAATGTTCTATGGTCTCTCCTGATTCTAAATATAGCTGAATCGCTTGGTTTGACAAAGTAAAACAATTTTTATAAGCATTTTACAAAATGTAAATGAAAAAAAGACTGATGGACGAATGGCTCTGGTGCGTATGCCTAAACGGGAAGTCGGTGTGACTTTGGCTCCCTATTTAGAGAGATTTGAAGGGATTTTCCAATATCGAGTTTTTTTTCCATAAGAAGAGACACTGCCGTGTAATTCTTGCTAATTATCCTCATTGGAGTCACAGTGATGGTAACGAGAGTAGATGTGATTACGAAGCGGACAGAAACTCCTCTGATTGGCTGTCTGAGCTCGTTAGGCAGCTCTGTCATCATGTCTGACTCATTATGTAACAAGCTGCGTCCAACTTTACTGATCCTGTAGGAAACTGACCAACTCAGCAGAAACACAATAGGAATAGATAGAATAGAGCTAGAATATAAATATAGAGTGGATAGAATATAAATAGAATAGAAAAAGAGAAGATATAATAGAAATAGAGTAGATAGAATATAGAGTAGACAGAATACAAAGTAGTATTCTGCTCAGACTGGATTCCCTCTGGAGCTTCTCTGCAGCAGCTTGTCAGTCAGGTGGTGCAGGAGCAGCAGGAGGTCACGTATAGCGGGAAGGGAATGGGTAAACGCTCTTTTAAGTTTGGGGGAGCAGTTAATTGGAACTCTCTACCCCTAGCTATAAAGAGCATCTCCAGCCATCTCAGTTTTAAGATAAAGGTCAAAGCATGGCTTTTAGATAATGTTTCAGAATAGAATGGTCACCTTTTTTAGTATTAACTCTTGGTGTGTTTATGCTGTAGGTACAGTAGTGTAGCTTAGGATGCTTTATTTATTTTATTTATTGGTGTTAATTGGTGTATTGTATGTATTTGTTACTATGTTGTTTGTCCCAGTCCAGGGACCACAGTGGAAATAAGTCGAAAGACTTTCATGTGTCTGTATCCCTGACGCTCTGATAAACTTGTGGTAACTTGTTTTTTTCTATGATTGACGTCTAATAAAATCAAATCAAATCAAATCAAGGGGGCCGGGCTTCAGCAGGTCAGCAAGTGAGAGGCGGGGCTTCAGAGGGAAGGGGCGGGGCTTCAGCAGGAAGGGACGGGGCTTCAGGAGGTCAGGTAGAGGGAAGGGGCACAGCCATAGGGAGTGGGCGGGATGTCAGCTGGTCACATGGCTCCTCAGTAAACAGCATCAGCAAGAAAGAGAAGCAGTCAGACTCACCAACACTAAGCACACTGTGTGTGTGTGTGTGTGTGTGTGTGTGTGTGTGTGTGTGTGTGTGTGTGTGTGTGTGTGTGTGTGTGTGTGAGTTTGTGTGTTGTAGAGTGTTTTCTGTGAGTTCAGGGTGTGTCTTCAGTGTGCACCTTCATCTGTGTGTTTATGGTGTTTTATGTGTGTGTGTGTGTGTGTGTGTGTGTGTGTGTGTGTGTGTGTTTCTCTAATGCGTCTTCCCGGTGTACATTCATGTGTCTGTACTTTTGTGTGTGATGTTGAGTTTTTGCATAGGTTTTGGAGTGTGTGTGTGTGTGTGTGTGTGTGTGTGTGTGTGTGTGTGTGTGTGTGTGTGTGTGTGTGTGTGTGTGTGAGATTTTGAGTTTGTGTTTTAGCGTGTGACCCTGCCTGCTGTCTCCTCAGCCTCGCGCCTCGCCCCCTCCCCGGGCGGGCGGCGTGCTGATGTTCGGGCGTAGCAGGAAGAAGCGCGTGCGTCCTGTGATCTCGGCTCCGCAGGGCTTCCAGCACCGCGTGCACACCTGGTTCGACGCGGCGGCCGGATGCTACGTGGGCCTGCCGCCGCAGTGGCACAGCGTCATCGACACGCTCCGCCGGCCACGCCCGCTCGTCGACCCCTCACGCATCACTGACGTGGAGCTGGGGCCCAAGAAGGTCAGACGCCATTTTGATTATTTGTTAATTGTGTGCATCCAATCATCATCATGTCCCTAATGTTTCCTGTTTTTTGTTTTATTTGTATTACATACCGGAACTGAAGGTCTGTATGTGCCCACTTGAATTGCAAAGTTAAATGCCTCCATCGTGAATATGTATGTCTCCTCTCCTTTCTACCTTATGTGTGTGTATGTGTCACTTACATTGTACCCCTGTCAGTTATGTATGCCCTATGTATGCACTAATTTTTCTATTTCTTCTTTTTAAACTTTTTTGTACCTCACCTGTCGAGGGACTACGGATGGAAATTAGCTAAGGCTATAATCCGGCACATTTACATGCAAATGTTCATTAATGTTGCACTGTCCCTGAAAAAAAAAAAAAAATAAAAAAAAAAAAATAATAATACTGCGATACTGTCCACACCAATTGACACCAATTGTATGATTTCTGAAGCGTTTTCTGAAAATCACGATTTTTATAAATCCCATTTACCCTTGTCTCCACTTCCTCCCGCTATATGCAAAAATCTAGCTAAAATTATCTCACTTCAGCGAGCTGCCATCTTGCTTGTGTGACATCATTTGGAGGCAGAGTGTTTGCAGAGTGGCTGTCATAGCTGTCAATCGGATTCAGCCGTTTTTATATTGTCAAATAACTAACTAAAAACAACAACAACATGACCACTTGAACATACATCAGCATGATAAGAAATACCTGAAAGGACAGAAACAATCTTTGGGAAAAATGTATTTGACGTGAACTTAGATTTTTTTTAGTTTGGCTCATGTCCCATCCACTAACGTGGAGGGGGCGGGACTTATGACCTATACTGCAGCCAGCCACCAGAGGGCGATCGAGACGTTTTGGCTTCACTTTTGAGGAGCTGTCATAGTGTCCATGTTTTATACAGTCAGTGGTTCAGACGTGGAAACTTCCTCTGTTTATGTGGGTGAGAGCTGCTGACTTGGCCTTCCCAGGTTGACAGTAAACGTTGGGTCATAGGGGACCACTGACAGCTGACTGACCTCATGTGTTTGTTGCTGAGTCCATCCCACTATTTTTGACGTTTGCAATTAGTGAGGCCGAACGTCAGTAAAACCTCCATATCTCAAAAAAACTCTGAGGTAGAAGAGTTTTTTTGCCAAAGGAATAATGCGATAATTAGAAGGAATCGAAACACACTTAGCAGATTAGATTAAATTAACTGATGAGAAACTTGAGAGAAACTAAACTGATTACTGACAAGAAGATCTTAAATTGCAGCATAAAAGACCAAATGTGGGTGATTTGGTTTTATACTTTATCAGGGTTCCCACACCTTCTGAAACATCAAACTCAAGGACTTTCTAGGCCCAATTCTCTCACATTTAAGGACCCAACATGACATAGTTTGAGACACGGATCAAGTTTTTCCTTTTCTGATTTCCCCCCTATTTTCTCCCCAATTGTACTTTGGCCAATTTCCCCCTGCTGCCCCGGTCGCTGCTCCACCCTTTGCTGATCTGGGGAGAGCGGTAGACTAGCACCATGCTTCCCCCGACACATGCGCAGTTGCCACTTGCTTCTTTTCACCTGACAGCGGGGAGCTTCACCGGCAGGACGTAGCACGTGGGAGGATCACGCTATTCTCGCCAGTTCCCTTCTACCCCGACCAGGCACGGATCAAGTTTAATTGCAGTTGAAACACTTCCAACAACAGGAATTTTTACATTTTCCAATTTCCAGGCATAGCTGAAGGTTAGTTCAACGTTAGCTTTCTCGCTTACTTGCCGCTGTTTAACCTGCATCGTTTGACTTCAGTCACTCATACACGCACGTGACTGTCTCTTTCTGGAGGCAGGCGGGCGTGAAACAAGGATGCACAGATGGTGGCAGACACATAACCTGACTCCGCCAGATGGGGGCGCTATTGTTTTCACAGAGTCAGGTTAGGAGACACACATGCAGACAGCGGAACGTAGCCTGATCTACTAATCACAATTTTTTTTAATTCAGTCATTATCTAACTGCTGATGGAAGGGGGATGTTTTTTAGTCTACAAAACATTTGTGGAGTTTCACAGCAAATGACCCCATCAATTGAAGCGGGTGGGGGTGGGGGCGGGGTCCAACTTTCAAGCATAAAGAAAAAATCAACAACAAAAATGCTTCCATACTGCTCACCTGGCATAATCCAAGTCTCCAGAAGCCCTGAGATGTTCACCTGGCATAATCCAAGTCTCCAGAAGCCCTGAGATGTCAAGTTGACTTGAAAAGACTTCATCTACACCCTGTTTTTAGCTTCCTACGGCTCACTGTAGCCATATGAAGAAGAAGGAGGAAGAAGAACAGGACCTGGTGGGCCTGTGTACAGTCCAGATTTCAGCTAAAAACAGGGTGTAAATGACATACTTTCAAGTCAACTTAGCATCTCAGGGCTTGTGGAGACTTGGATTATGCCAGGTGAGCAGTATGGCGGCATTTTATGTTTTATTTTCTTTTTTCTCTCTTTTTTTCCTCTGTCGTATTCAATTGGGAGATTTCCACAACAATGTTTTGCTGTGAAACTCCACCAATGCTTTGCGGACAAAAAGATGTCACCCGTCACCATGGGGGTAGTAGATAATGACTGAATTTTCATTTTGGGGTAAACTGTTCGTAAAAAATAATAATAATCAAAATAACTTCAATTTCTATTCTTGCACCAAATATATAAATTCAAGCACTTTCAATGACCCATGTCTATTTGTCTATTTTCAAAAACGTTCAAGGCTTTGATACCATGATTTCGAGGACCCATGGGAAAGCTGTTTATTCAGTTGTACAGCCTACCTATTGACTAAACCGTATCTGTGTTACATCTGCAACAATAAGATGTAACCATATCTTTGTTGTTGCAGAAAAGAGTGGATCAGTGTGAACAGGACCAGCCAGTTGAGACAGAACACGCCGCTCCAGGGGCTTTCAGTTGGCTGACTGAAGAGCAGACTGCAAACCGTGTTGCCAGATCTTTTCAAAGCAAAATCGCTATTGGCCGCTCAGAAAGTCGCAAGATGACGTCACATGCTAATTTGCATATCAATATATGCTTAAGGGGGGAAAAAGGCATGTATTGGCGTAGCCATTGTAATCTGACCGCATAGTTGTAATATTAAGTGCTGACTCCGCCCGCGCGGGCCAGATTCGGCATATGCCAAATTACAAGTAAACCCTGTCCTGCTGCTCTCAGGGAGGAGAGAGAGAGAGAGGGGGGCTGCACTGAAGCGCTGTGTGTGTCAGACAGGCAGAGAGAAGGAGAGAGAGAGAGAGAGAGAGAGAGGAGGGGCTGTACTGAAGCACTGTGTGTGTCAGACAGGCAGAGAGAAGGAGAGAGAGAGAGAGAGGAGAGGCTGTACTGAAGCACTGTGTGTGTCAGACAGGCAGAGAGAAGGAGAGAGAGAGAGGAGAGGTTGTACTGAAGCACTGTGTGTGTCAGACAGGCAGAGAGAAGGAGAGAGAGAGAGAGAGAGAGAGAGAGAGGAGGGGCTGCACTGAAGTGCTGTGTGTGTCAGACAGCCAGAGAGAGAGAGAGAGAGGAGAGGCTGCACTGAAGCGCTGTGTGTGTCAGACAGGCAGAGAGAAGGAGCGAGAGAGAGAGAGAGAGAGAGAGAGGGGGGGGGCTGCACTGAAGCGCTGTGTGTGTCAGACAGCCAGAGAGAGAGAGAGAGAGAGAGGGGGCGGGGGGGGGCTGCACCTGCACTGAAGTGCTGTGTGTGTCAGACAGGCAGAGTGAAGGAGAGAGAGAGAGAGAGAGAGAGAGAGGAGGGGCTGCACTGAAGCGCTGTGTGTGTCAGACAGGCAGAGAGAAGGAGCGAGAGAGAGAGAGAGAGAGAGGGGGGGGCTGCACTGAAGCGCTGTGTGTGTCAGACAGCCAGAGAGAGAGAGAGAGAGAGAGGGGGCGGGGGGGGGGGCTGCACCTGCACTGAAGCGCTGTGTGTGTCAGACAGCCAGAGAGAAGGAGCGAGAGAGAGAGAGAGAGAGAGAGAGGGGGGGGGCTGCACTGAAGCGCTGTGTGTGTCAGACAGCCAGAGAGAAGGAGAGAGAGAGAGAGAGAGAGAGAAAACCCGGCAGCAGCCGCACCACCCATTTATAGTGAAAATCCGTTGGGATTCAGCTGGATTCAACTCATTAACATTGCTTCCCATGGTCAGAAGAAGTTGCTTTGGAGAAATAAAGTCACCAGGGGGGTCTGAAAAGTAGCTCAATATTGCGACAAAGTTGCCAAGTTGGCAACACTGACTGCAAATAGAAGTCTCTGTAAGCTTGCTTTTCTGTAGTTTGACCACAAGTGTGCAGTAGAGAGTGGTGCAGGGTAGGATCTGAACAGTGACGTCTGTACACACTAAACCTGCCTGACAGGATATTCTCTTGTGCATAGGTTGCCTATATTTATCACCATGATCTGTCATTTTGTCCTGTAATAAAATGTCCAAGATATTTTACCTTATAGACTCCCAATATATCAGACAACAATCCTACTGGCATTGTATTTGACATGTTCCACACCATACACAGTACAGTAGGGCTGATATAGCGATATTATATCGAGATCGTGATATGAGACTAGTAGATATCGTCTTAGATTGTGATATGGATAAGTGTTGCCTTAAAGGCTGCATTACAGTAGTGATGTCATTTTCAGAACTTACCAGACTGTTGTAGCTGTTCTATTAGTTACCTTTACCCACTTAGTGGCCCGCCCAAAGTGTCCTTTGGGCGGGCCCGGCGCCACGAGGGGGCGCCGGGGGGCTTTGGACCCTCAGTTCAATTTTCTGCCCCCCTCACTTAAAAAATAAATAAATAAATAAATAGAATAGCTCTGTTGTTTCCGAATTGGCAGGGAAGCGCTATTTGCTGTGCTTTGGTTGTCACAAGGTGTCAGAGATGTAGCTATTTATTAAATTTGAACCTCACTGTGATCATGACGTGATTAAAACACACACACACACACACACACACACACACACACACACACACACACACACACACACACACACACACACACAGAGAGAGAGAAATCAGCTGCACCCAAGCACACAGCATGCCATGAGCAGAAAGATGGAGACAACGCATCTGATCACTTTATTTCTTTAATTTAATGAACCTGGCACTGACTGGCTATTATTTTTGTTTAGTTTTTTGTCGATTTTTGCAGCAATTGTTTATTCTTTTCATATAGACATATATGTTCAGAGTGCTCCAGACAGGTCCCGCATTTCACGTTATGCAAAGCTCAGCTCTATTAATGCCTTAATCTGCTGCTGTGAAATAAATGTTTTATTTGATTTTGAATAGTAGTCTTTCTTGTGTTGTAATTGCGCTTTTCAGAGGTTATTATGGTTAAAAAGTCCAGAAATAGGCATAGCGGGTATATAACCTATGTTTTACGATATAAAAATATTATATAAAAAAATAAAAAAAATAAAAAATCAGCCCCATCCCCAGTTATAACCGCCCCCTAAGTCATTTCATCCTGGCGCCGGCCCTGCCTTTGGGCAAGACACTGAACTGAACCTCAAATTGCTCCTGATGGCTGCCTGTGCGAGCACCCTGCATGGTAGCTTCCTGCCATCTGTGTGTGTGAATGTTTGAGTGGGTGAATGTACCTACTCATTGTAAAGCGCTTTGGATAAAAGCGCCATCTAAATCCATCTACCATTACTTAGTCATATCCACATTACTCATGATTATTGAGCAAACATCTCACTGTGTAAACATTTTGTGAAACTAGACTGCTGTTCTGAAACGTGTGCGTTGTGTTTCCAGATGATCGTGCGCGGGAGCTTCATCGGTCACGGAGACTACATCTCCCACGTGATCGCCGAGATGAGCCGCCTGTCCGTCAGCAGCTCCAACTCGCTGCGGCGGAGCGGCCCGTCGGCACGGCAACGCGCCCGCTCACTGGGCCGCCTGGGAGAGCTGCCCGAGGGGGACTCCTACCAGTACCAAGAGCTCGACCCGGAGAACCGGAAGAACGCCACCTACTGGCAGGACAGGATACGACAGGTACCCAACCTGCTCGCCAGAATGAAATGTCAGCGTTGTACGTTTCTGCAATCCACAGATACGTAAGAACGTCACCAAACATACGTTGCACATCGCGTTTAGATATGTGTTTATCAACGTTATACATGTCATACAGTCTGCTATTGGAATAGCGTGTTGGCCGGTAAGGTCGTGGTCAGGATGCATGGAGGGCGTAAACACGAGAGCCGCGTTCGATCCCCAGGGTTTCCGAAGTCTACATTTGAACCGTAAGGTTAGGTTTGCAGAAACGTAAAATGTCACATTTTAGAAACATAAAAGTCAAGCATTTTTGTTTCAAACGTACGTTGAGATTGTACGTATCCGTGGATTTCGCAAACGTAAAATGCCGACATTTTATTCTGGCGATTGGGTTGCAGGTACGCAGCGAGAGTGGAAGCCCAAAACTGGGCGCGAAGCAAAGCGCGACTCTGCCGCCAAACGGGGTCCTGCCGCGGGCCAAGTCGTCGTATGAGATGGCTACGCCCCCCGCGCCCGTGCCCAGGTTGCTCCAGAGGACGGGTAGCAGCGCGGGACATTACGCCCGCAGTGAAGCGGCGGGGCTAACGGCGCAGGCTGGCATGAGCCGCAGTGAAGGGGCGGGGCTAATGGAGCAGCCCAGTATGAGTGGCGGGATAACCCCGCGGGATAGGCTGGCCAGACAGAGGCCCACCTCCTGCCACTACAACCTCCAGACTCTGGAGACCAACCGCCAGGCCAACCTGAGGCTGAAGCCAGTTGTCAATCAGCTCCCAGACCTGCTGTCCTCCTCCAGGGACACTCCTCGAAGACCTCACTCCTCCTACGACCTGAAGGTAAGAACCACCCCCTTCCCTCTGAGGATGCGGAAGTGAATTGAAAAGCTGTAGTTCCTTGAATGGCCACTAGGCATCGGGGGCAGTAGGCATTCCCCCCCATGTTAAAATGCCCGACTTTGTAACAGGATTAAACATCTTTCCAGTTAAGGGCGAAACACGTTTTTGGTCTATATAGCTAATTTCACCTTCACCAGATCAGATATTCCCTGTCATTGCGAGTCACACCACATTGAAAATGTGACGATCTTATACTTTTCATCATTGTAAGGCTACAATAAGTACATTTCTGCATTAAAACATCTAAAAACGAGTAGACCCAGTTATATATATAATTTTTTTTGTTGTGTACTTAAATTGTCCCAAAAGATTCTAACTACCGGTATAATTTGTCATTTTATTCGAGGACCCAGAGCCGGCTGTCGATGACGTCATCATAGCGCACCGGCTGTTAGCTGGATCTCCGGACAATTCCAGACTATTTTCTTACTTGTTCAAGTCACAGTCACCGTCACTTTTTAGATATTGGATTGGATATTTAAGAGCTAAAAATAAATAAATAAATAAATACAGTTGGGATTTGTCTATTTCCAGAAATCATGAGCCAGGAGCTAGCTAGGTAGCAGCTAGTAGCTAGTGGGTTTAGTTTGGTAGAAACTAGAAGTTCCTACATGAAACTGCTCACAACAAGGTCTGTGGATCTTTAGTAACCGGATCATGATTTCTGGAAAGAGACATTGCCGTTGAGTATGTCAATCTTCAATTTTTCCTCTTTTTTTTTGGCGGTGGGGGGGGGATGGCACTTAGAGCACCACAAGCTGAGTGCCATCCAGTTTCATTGTATAGGAGGTAAAACAGACGCCTCTACTATCGATATCTCCAATACTCAGGCAGCTAACACAAAACGATCTGGATGGATAAATAGCACAATACAGTTAAGAGGAATATGTCATTTTGATTTGCACTTTCCTCAGTGGCCTTGTGGTTTGAGTGTCCGCCCTGAGACTTGGAGGTTGTGAGTTCGATCCCCGGCCGAGTCATACCAAAGACTATAAAAATGGGACCCGTTTGCCTCCCTGCTTGGCACTCAGCATCAAAGGGTTGGAATTGGGGGGGTTAGATCACCATATGATTCCCGAGCACGGCGCACGCTGCCGCTCACCGCTTCCCCGGGGGATGGGTCAAATGCGGAGAACAAATTTCGCACACTCAGGTGTGTGACAATCAGTGGGACTTTACCTTTACCTACCTTTACCTTCCTCTCCTCCAGCTGAGCCCGGTGGCCTCCTCCTCCCTGCTGCCCCTCCCCTGCAGCACCAGCAGCCCCATCGCGGGGCGTGGGCTAACGCACCGCGCCCTCCGGACCTCCACCAGCTACACCGGCGGAGTCTCTCCCATCGTCCCGCCGAAACCCCCGCCGCAGGCCGGCCCCCCGCCGCAGGCCGGCCCCTCGCTGCAGCAGCCCCGCCCCTCGCTGCAGCAGCCCCGCCCCTCGCCCACGGGCTCGCCGGCCCTCCGCCCCCTCGCCCGGCCATGCCCCGCCCCGACGACCAAACCCCAGCCGGCGCCCGGCGGCGAGGCGTCCAAGGTGACCCACGAGCAGTTCAAGGCGGCGCTGCAGATGGTGGTGGATAAGGGCGACCCGCGGACGTCGCTGGAGAACTTTGTGAAGATCGGCGAGGGCTCGACGGGCGTGGTGTGCATCGCCCGCGAGCGCCACAGCGGCCGGCAGGTGGCCGTCAAGATGATGGACCTGCGGAAACAACAGCGAAGAGAGCTGCTCTTCAACGAGGTACTAGTTACTAACGTTATTTGTACAGTATGGCGCGTTACGTGTTCCCTCCTGGGACGTCAGCCGTCTGGTGGGCGGGGCACTTGTGTTTGAATCGGCCCAATCGAGGTGTCCTCCATGTTTTTTACCTCATCATGTTTTCCTGGACTCCCTCTCAGGCTCTCTGCTCGTTCACATGTGATTCACATTTCACATGTGCCTACTTACGTACAACAGAGTGACAATATCAATATCTTGAATCTTGCTACTTCACTTTTCACGTCTTCATTGTGCTGCTCTGGCCCCCTGGTCCAGGTGGTGATCAGTGGTTCTTGACTGTGCTCCTCTGGTTTCTGGTCCAGGTGGTGATCATGAGGGACTACCGGCACCAGAACGTGGTGGAGATGTTCCGCAGCGCTCTGGTGGAGGAGGAGCTCTGGGTCATCATGGAGTACCTGCAGGGCGGCGCTCTCACCAACATCCTCAACGAGACCAGGTCAGAACCAGCCACTCACTCATGGCTAGGCTTTCATTCAGATTCTGACCAGTTTACGACGAGCGAGAAAAGTGGGCGTGGCCATTTGACAAGGAGCGGTTTTGGTGTAAAACAAATGTTTGCAATTGATTCAGAATAATGAAAAACCCCTAGTTTGACCCCTCACAAGCTGGTTCAGGCAGAATTTAAAAAAAAAATCGATGTTTCCCGTACAAGGTTACGGGGACCTCCCGCAGCTGTCATGGGTTTTCCTAGGGGAGTTGAAGTATTTTTAGTCTTAGTAGACATCTTTATAAACACATTTGTGAAGACATTTCTTGGTGAGGAATCTGTTCACAGATTGGCCAAATATCTGATAAAATGCCCTGACTAGTTTGGTCAAAAGAAAATAGTTCCTTCTAGCCGCTTGCTAGCTGCAGCCAACATGTGTGTGTGTGTGTGTGTGTGTGTGTGTGTGTGTGTGTGTGTGTGCGCAGACTGAGTGAGGAGCAGATAGCCACAGTGTGTGAAGGCGTGCTGCAGGCTCTGTCCTACCTCCACTCACAGGGTGTCATCCACCGAGACATCAAGAGTGACTCCATACTGCTGACGCTGGACGGACGGGTAACACACACGCACGCACACACACACACACACACACACACACACACACACACACACACACACACACACGCACACACACGCGCGCGTGCGCACACACACACACACACACACACACACACACACACACACACACACACACACACACACCTCTTCTTCATTCTTTATTTCACTGTTCTTGCATTTCATGAATTGTAAAAAGCAAATAAAAGAAAAAGAAATAGAAGAAGTAAAAATAGAATTATGTTAAAAAAGTCAAATGCAGTATAAAGAAAAATGTAACAAAATTGAGACAAAACTAGGACAAAGGTGTGTTGTTGTGTGTCTCTTCTTCTCTGGCAGATAAAGCTGTCAGACTTTGGCTTCTGTGCTCAGATCAGTAAAGATGTCCCGAGGAGGAAGTCTCTGGTCGGGACGCCATACTGGATGGCCCCGGAGGTCATCTCCAAGACGCCGTACGGGACCGAGGTAACGTGACCTCACACCCCAGACCATATGAAAATATGGACGGACGTGGAACTGCAGTTTTTGGCTCTTCTGTGTTGGCTTCATTTTCCAAGACAGAGGTTGCCACTTGTTTGAGGGGGACGGCTGGTTAACTGTGTGTGTACGTGTGCGTGCGTGCGTGCGTGCGTGTGTGTGTGTGTGTGTGTGTGTGTGTGTGTGTGCGTGTGTGTGTGTGTGCGTGCGTGTATGTGTGTGTGTGTGCGTGCGTGCTTGTGTGTGTGCGTGCGTGCTTGTGTGCGCGCGTGTGTGTGCGTGTGTGTGTGCGTGCGCGTGCGTGCGTGTGTGTTAGGCAGATGTGTGGTCTCTGGGCATCATGGTGGTAGAGATGGTGGATGGCGAGCCACCATACTTCAGCGACACGCCGGTCGCCGCCATGAAGAAGCTGAGAGATGAGCCGGCGCCGAGCGTCAAGGACAAACACAAGGTCAAGACACACACGCATGCACACGCACGCACGCGCACGAACGCGCACGCACGCACACACACACGCACGCGCACGCACGCACACACGCACGCGCACGCACACACACAGACGCACGCACGCACACACACACACACACACACACACACACACGAACATGTGGTGTGGCATTTTATTTAACTAATTTGCTTCAGTTGTGTGTAAGGCTTTGTTAAGAAAATATACTTTAAGAACTATTTTTGAGAATGGCATGTTTTCCTCTTCTCTCCGACCTTAAAGTCGAGCTGAACCCAAAAATGACTTTTATTTTATTTTAGTTCAAATACCTGGGTATTCAGTGCACCTATTTAATAATGTATGCCAAAAACAAGTTTAGTTTCTCACGCTTTTTCACATCAAAAGTTCATTTTTCAAGATTTCACTCATAACAGTAATCTACAGTTTGCAGACGTCACATACTGTAGTACTATAACATTTCTACGCCATTTCAACCAATCATATCACGATGGATCACAACATGGCAGCTGTCAATTATTATTATTATTATTTCAGGAGAGTTTTCTCCTCCAAATAAAGGAGAAAATGGCACCTGTCTGTAATCTGGCAGAATTTCTAGCCCATAAACTAACTACTAACTTGGCCAATTGTATGTAACATACAAAATAAAGCAAAGAAATGTAACTGCGGGCGGGCAGCACCCATTCATTGGATTGTCCGCTCAGCTTCACACAGAAGCAGCTGGCTGCCTGGTACTCTGCGGATCCCACTCGCGTAGCACCACAACTGCTGAACCCCTCTCGATTTGGGGGCGGAACACGCCAGGATTGGCCAATGCCAAAGCCAGTCCCTAGAATTGTCAAATCAAATCATCGACACGCTATTATGGTCCGCCTCTCAACCCTGTCATCTCAGACAAGCTTTGTTTTCTGCCTCTGAAACGTCTCCGACCCTCGCGCTACTTGCATTCCGTTGGGTTCATTTCGTCTCAATTTACTAATAAAATGCACTTGAGAAGATTTTGGCCCCTGAGCTGGAGCCAGTTTGACCCCTCCTCCTCCTCCTCCTCCTCCACCCCCCACCGCCTCTTCCCTGTCTCTGGTGCTTGGTGACTTCCTGGTGTCATGTGACCCTCTGTCCCCTCCCTCTCTGCAGGTGTCTCTGGTGCTTGGTGACTTCCTGGTGTCATGTGACCCTCTGACTCCTCCCTCTCTGCAGGTGTCTCTGGTGCTTGGTGACTTCCTGGTGTCATGTGACCCTCTGACTCCTCCCTCTCTGCAGGTGTCTCTGGTGCTTGGTGACTTCCTGGTGTCATGTGACCCTCTGTCCCCTCCCTCTCTGCAGGTGTCTCTGGTGCTTGGTGACTTCCTGGTGTCATGTGACCCTCTGACTCCTCCCTCTCTGCAGGTGTCTCTGGTGCTTGGTGACTTCCTGGTGTCATGTGACCCTCTGACTCCTCCCTCTCTGCAGGTGTCTCTGGTGCTTGGTGACTTCCTGGTGTCATGTGACCCTCTGACTGCTCCCTCTCTGCAGGTGTCTCTGGTGCTTGGTGACTTCCTGGTGTCATGTGACCCTCTGACTCCTCCCTCTCTGCAGGTGTCTCTGGTGCTCGGTGACTTCCTGGGCGTCATGCTGACCCGCGACACGCAGCGCCGCCACAGCGCCCCACAGCTGCTGGAGCATCCCTTCCTGCTGCAGGCCGGCTCTCCGCTCTGTCTGGTCCCCCTGGTGGAGTGCTACCGCAAACGCATGTCCCGCTGCTGAGCCGCTAGGACCGGGTCACACCGGACCGGATCGGATTGGAGCAGGTCAACACCCATTGACATATAATATATGGACGACCCGTCTCCACTTCCTACTGCTATGCAAAAGTGAAGCTAAAATATCTCATTCCAGCGAGCTGCCATCTTGTTTGTGTATGATGTCATTTGGCACCGGAGTCTGTGCAGTAGGGTCAGGCTGAGCCCCCTCCAGCCATGCCGCCATCTGAAGAAGGTTTGAGAGTGGCTGTCACAGCTGTCAATCAGCCCTTTTTATATCATCAAATAACTCATTAAAAATAAACATATCAGAAAAAATGCAATTTGAACATACATCAGCATGATGAGAACTACCTAAAATGACAGAAACCATCTTTGAAAGGAGAAGAGAAAAGTACAAGATAAGCCTTGGGGGTCAAACCAGTGGACACACGCACGCGCGCGCGCATGCACACACACACACGCACGCACACACACACGCACGCACGCACGCACACACACCACACACACCCGGCCTGATGTGGATCTAATCTGAAGTCACGCTCTCTACTGTCTCGTCTGCTTAGTTTTCAGTCTGGATGTGGCTTTAGCGTAGCCTGCTAAAACCATCCTGATCATGTGACTTCACATTCTGTATCGTTCTGCGTCAGCCTGGCCTCCAGCCTCCAGCCCCGCCCCCAGTGACTTCCAGAAAATACAAAGCTCACGGGCCAATCAGGGACCTGCCTCGTACGTGACAATCAGGGTGCTGGCAAAACAGGCAGCGGCTCCCGAAGCAATGAGCAGTAACTTAACGATGTTACCAGTAACGTTAGTAGAGTTAACAGCCTAAATGAGTTAACAGTAAGTGCAGTTATGGCAGAAATACACTGAATAACAATTAAACAAGAACTTGTTCCACTCCAGACTTTTCCCCCCTTCAAATTCCCAAACTATTCAAGACCGGGAAATTATCAAATTCATTTGTAATACTTTTCCAGACCTGAGCAGGAACCTAGTTTATGGAGCCAGGTGACAATACAAAAAAAAACAGTTTAACTCTTGCACACTGACTTGGCAGGAAAACTAACCACAGCCCATGCTGGCCTGAAGGCCCGCCCCTTTTCATGCATATTTATGAGAATAAAGCCAGAAATCCTGTCCATGTAAACGTTGTTAAATAAGATGGAGTCAGTCCTTTTGTAAACTAAAGATGTGGTGGATATATTTTTAATACTTGGGCACTGTGTTCAGACAGATCATGTGACTTTGCACATGAAAATGACAATGTGTTGTAACTACTGAAGCGTAGTAACATGCACTGTAAATAAAGCCTTGTAAATAAGACTGAAACATTTCAAAATAAAATTAGCTTCTTCCTTTTTGTTCCATTTTTAGATGTGATGTTTTTACAGGATGTCAGGACTTTTTCTCTCTCTCACAATATTCTGACTCACTTTTTGTCTCTGGCCCCAATACCCCACTGTACATTTGTGTTATTAAATCAAAGCTAAATCTGTCAGAAAAACAGTATCCCTCTTAAACAGTATCTCTCTTAAGGCAGTGGTTCTCAACATGGAGTCTGGGGAGCATCGGGGGTCCTTGAGGGAGTTCCAGGGGGTCCTTAGCAAACTACTTCATATGTACTGTATGATATATATATGATGTACATACCTTATGTACTGTATGATATATATATGATGTACATACCTTATGTACTGTATGATATATATATATGATGTACATACCTTATGTACTGTATGATGGGCACTGGGGTGGTTAGTCAGACTACAAAACATTGTAGTTTATTGGTTAGGGTAGAAAAGTGGTAAGACCAAAATAAGTATTTTACTTCATTCTGTATTTGTGTGTGTGTGTGTGTGTGTGTATATATATATATATATATATATATATATATATATATATATATATATATATATATATATATATATATATATATATATGTACTGTATATATATATGTATGTATATGTATATATAGTGTAACAGCCCAGGCTCAGTGGACTGTACAAATGAGGGGAGACCACACATGTTTTAAAGTCATAACAAAAAGTATTTATTATAAACTAAATTAATTACTCAAAAGATAAGATTAGATGTGTCAGTCAGTAACATCAGTAGTGAATGCAGTGTATGGATGAGTGGGAAGTGTAGTGTAGTGTAGATGTTTGAGATGTATGAAAGTAAGATCCAAAGAGCCTGAGCTCAAAGCAAACCAACAAGGTGGAGAGAGGAGGAGAGAGAGAATGAGAGTGAGCAGCCAGCTCAACTAGGGAGAGCATCCAGGTGCTCCAGATCAGCTAATCAAGCAGCCCCAGCCTCTGCCCAGCCAGGACCTGCAGACTGAAAGCAACCAATCAGTACAGTGAACCCACAGCACATAGTGACGGCTGCCACAATATATATACATACCTTTCCAAAAAATTAGAATATCATGGAAATACTATGGATGACCGTGGGCTTCAGCGGATTGTCAAGCAAAGACGATTCAGAAATTTCGCGGAGATTCAGAGGGAGTGGACTGAGGCTGGAGTCGGTCATAACTGACTGAGAACACTATTCTAATTTCTTGAAATACTGTATTGGGGGTTTTCTGGAGCAACACTATAGGGCAGGTGAGGCCACGTAGCAGCTGAGCATCGAGCGCGCGAGGTGCCTAGTATATATAGATATAGATATCTATGGATAGATAGATAAATGTCATTTTTGAAATAAAAATTAAAATCTATTATATTTTAAACTAAAGCATTATTTAATTTAGGCTACAGCAATTGAACACAGAGGATGTAGTCCTGAGTTTGTCCAAAGTTTAAATGCTCCTGTAGGTATTCACCGTCCCATGTGACTAGCCCCGCCCACCTGGCACTTTAGCAGTGTCGACATGTAGGAGCACATCTTTATGCTATAATGCAGGAATGTCTATTGATTTATGCACTGAGACGCCCATTAAAGGGGCATTCCACTGAAAACAATGCTGATTTATTTTTGCACATGATCCAGTTTAGCAGACATTCATTCAGTTGGACAGTCATTGAGAGTTGATTTAAGTTAAGTTGTGGACCAGTGCATTCATGCACTAATTGCAACACACAACTTACCTCAACTCTCAATAACTGTTCAACTGAATGAATGTCTGCAAAACTGTTTAGTTTTCGAATATGTATGAGATCATGTGCAAAATAAATCAGCATTGTTTCTCGGTGGAAGGCCACTTTTTAAGCCGATACATCACATGACCACACAGGGCGGCTCGGCCTGAGCTGCCTTTCAGTCGGCTGAACATTTCACTGGCTGTCAGCCTGAGAGGCAAGTTCTGTTTTACATACTGACATCTGATTGGTCTATGGGACATTTTAGATGCTATTGAACATTGTTTTCCCGAGAGAAGTTCAGTCCTTTTGATCCCTCTCCTGATACAAAGTGTCTCTCTCTGTCAGGCCTATCAGAGGATGAAAGGGACAGAGAGAGCTTTAGAGGAGCTGGAGGGACAGCCGAGGTGCTCGGAGATAACACAGCTATATCAGCTGGAATGTTAAGAGCCCACGCTCCACTCACATTGTATCAGCGGAGACAACAGCCTCTCTGCGGACTAGTGTCTCTAGTGTCCTCAAACTGGACTGAACCTGAATCAGTGGTAGCTACTGTCAGGACAAGGCTCAGGTTAGAGCAGCGGTTCTGGGGTCCGGGGGGACCCCCAGGGGTCCTTTGAGGGGGTCCCCAGCAAAAAGGAGAATAACTTATTTTCACTATAATAGAGCTCAACAGTCACGTGACTTTCTGTGACGTTTCCAGCCCCCAACGAGAGTTCCTCATTCATTTTCTCCATAGACATTTAGAAAAATCCTTATGTAACGAGTTTTGAGGCTGGAACCAAGCCAAGCCGTGACCTGGTGAATCATGAGTGACCATAAAACATTTCAGTTGGAGCAAAAACAAAAAATACGCAGGATTTTTTTTTTACGTCTTTCGTTTTTATTGAATGAATGAATGAATACCGTCCTCTAAACCAGTAACGTGGGCGTCACAAGATCATTTTGAGGAGTTGATTTACGGCAGTGATTCTCAACCTTTTTCATATCAGGACCGGACCCCCCTAGATACTCCACATCAGAGCCACAGACCCCATTTGATGAGATCTTCTCTCAGAGCCAAATCTAAGAATGTTTTTTTTATTGTCAGATTTAGTCCAGAACTCCATGACTGTCTGTTATTGTAGGTAGCGAGATAACAGAGAAACTATGATCACAACAGACATTATTCTACATTCTCTGACTGTGTTCACTTCTTGTAAATGAAATAATGCTGAAGTTTAACAATTCTGGGGACCCCCTGGAACCCTCTCATGGACCCCTGGTGGTCCCTGGACCTGACATTGAGAACCACTGATCCATGCGATTTCCACTATACAAATTGAATACCCTATTTTTTTGCTTCTTTCTCCTGAGATACTTGCATCACTTTGTGTTAAGGGTCACAAGCCAGATCATTTCTATTATTCTTCTGCATGTCATGTCAACGAGCACGGCCACAGTGTATAATCATGTCATGCTGTTGATCATCAATCATTTAGTTTTTGTTTAGTTGCACGGAATGAGAATATAAAAACTTTCAATAGAAAAGACAGTTACAGCTACAGTTACAGGGGAGAAGGAAATCCTAAAAGACTTGTTCAGACTCCTCTCCTATTTAGACAAATCAAACGGTCACATTATTACTCGAAAAATGAAACGAAAATGAAAACAAAGCGCACAGCGAAAACGTCTAAGAGCAAAAAAGGGTCAGAAATAAAGCCACCTCTGAATGAGGCATGAAACATGAAACAATGTCAGATTTGTGGTTTGGACCATTTTTCAGGGAGAGCAAAACATTTCTAGAATGAAATTCTCATGATACATTTGCATGTAGGATTGAATCCCATAGAATGTCACTATCAGTCAGTACTTTACCAATAGTTGGCAAAAAATAAAATAAACATGTAAATATAATCAAGGGATCAGTACAACCTCCAAAGATCATCCGTTATCAAAGACACAATTACTATGTTGTTATAATGCAATTTCTGAAATGTTTTGTCACAGATGATGAAGAATGAAATCAAGTGAATATGTCTGAGTGAGACCCTCTCTTCACAAAATGGTTATATGGACAACACACCATGTGGTCAGAGCACACAGAGGCATCCCTGCAAACTGAAGTGGGAGACTTTGGCATCTCTGATAAAAGTCGATTGTGTCTATTTGAGGCAGACGCTATGAGTGCAGATGAGTCCAGACTGTCTGCTGTGACGGTGCTGGAGACGAGGAGGTGTTGGTGATAGAAGATACAAAATATATATGTATTTCAGTCAGACAACACTATGTACGTCTGACTGTCTCCTTCTCAAGTTATATTTTTAACAAGTTTTGTATGAAAAGTGCCCCATGCGTATGACGCACAGTAAATGGATAAAAAAAGAAGAAGAAATGCACAAATCCTGTGAAGTGACAGCAGAGACTGAGTGAGCACACTGGATAAATGCAGAGGTGTTTGGTGTTCCTATCAAGAGGAGGGAGATAACCAGCTAAATGCTGCTTTCCCTAAAATGGACACTGACAGCAAAAGGTCCCCAAACTGCCCTCATGGTGCTTGTGGACAAAATTAGTTTTGTGGTTTTCCCCCGCAGCAGCTATCTCCTAATTTGGTCCCCAGGCAGCCTTTATAAGCCGCTGCCTGCTGTGAAGAGCTGTGCAGTCCTACATTAAAAACGTCGGAGCTCTCTCCAGCGGATTCTCCTTCTGTCTGTGGATTTCCACCCTCAACCATGGGTGACGTTCTGATGGCCGAGTTCGGGAAGGCCGCTCCTTACCTGAGGAAGTCCGATAAGGAACGCCTGGAGGCCCAGACCAGGGCTTTCGACATCAAAACCGAGTGCTTTGTCGTCGACGACAAGGTGGAATATGTCAAGGGACAGATCCAAAGCAAGGAGGGAGGGAAGGTGACTGTCAAGAAGGAGGACGGAACAACGGTGACCGTTAAAGAGTCCGAAGTTCATCCCCAGAATCCACCAAAATTCGATAAAATCGAAGACATGGCGATGTTCACGTTCCTCCATGAGCCCGCCGTGCTGTTTAACCTCAAAGAGCGTTACGCGGCGTGGATGATCTACACTTACTCTGGGCTCTTCTGTGTGACAGTGAACCCCTACAAGTTGCTTCCTGTCTATGATTCTGAGGTGGTGGCGGCCTACCGTGGGAAGAAGAGAACCGAGGCTCCCCCCCATATCTTCTCCATCTCAGATAATGCCTACCAGTACATGCTCACTGACAGGGAGAACCAGTCTGTCCTCATCACCGGAGAATCCGGAGCTGGGAAGACTGTCAACACCAAAAGGGTCATCCAGTACTTTGCCAGCATTGCTGCGGTGGGTGGAGGCAAGAGGGATACCAGCAAGGGGACACTGGAAGATCAAATCATCCAGGCAAACCCTGCCCTGGAGGCCTTTGGTAACGCCAAAACAGTGAGGAATGACAACTCATCCCGTTTTGGAAAATTCATCCGAATTCACTTCGGAACCAGTGGCAAGCTGTCGTCTGCTGACGTTGAGACTTACCTGCTGGAGAAGTCACGTGTCACCTTTCAGCTCAAGTCTGAGAGGAACTACCACATCTTCTTCCAGATCTTGTCCAATCAGAAGCCAGAGCTGCTGGACATGCTGCTGATTACCAACAACCCATATGACTACTCTTTCATCTCCCAAGGAGAGGTAACAGTACAGTCCATCAACGACTCAGAGGAACTGATGGCCACTGATAGCGCCTTCGATGTGCTTGGCTTCACTCAAGATGAGAAGATGGGAATCTACAAGTTGATCGGTGCCATTATGCACTATGGCAACATGAAGTTCAAGCAGAAGCAGCGTGAGGAGCAAGCTGAGTCTGACGGAACGGAGGCTGCCGACAAGGCAGCTTACCTGATGGGGCTGAACTCTGCAGACCTCATCAAAGGACTGTGCCATCCCAGAGTCAAGGTAGGAAATGAATATGTCACCAAAGGCCAGGGTGTAGACCAAGTCTACTACTCCATTGGTGCTCTGGCTAAGTCAGTGTATGAAAAGATGTTCAACTGGATGGTGGTGAGAATCAACCAGTCCCTTGACACAAAACAGCATCGCCAGTACTTCATAGGAGTGCTGGACATTGCTGGATTTGAGATCTTTGACTTCAACACCTTCGAGCAGATGTGCATTAACTTCACCAATGAGAAACTGCAACAGTTTTTCAACCATCACATGTTTGTTCTGGAGCAAGAGGAATACAAAAAAGAGGGCATTGAATGGGAGTTCATTGACTTTGGGATGGACTTGCAAGCTTGCATTGACCTCATTGAGAAACCACTAGGGATCATGTCTATTCTGGAGGAAGAGTGCATGTTCCCCAAGGCCAGCGACCAGACCTTCAAGGCCAAGCTCTATGACAACCATCTGGGCAAGAACAGAATGTTTGAGAAGCCCAGGGCTGCAAAGGGGAAAGCAGAGGCACATTTTGCCCTGGTCCACTATGCTGGCACAGTTGACTACAACATTAGCGGCTGGTTGGTGAAAAACAAGGACCCACTGAATGAAACAGTGGCCGGGCTTTACCAGAAATCCTCCCTTAAGTTCCTCAGTCAGCTCTTTGTAGCCTTTGCAGGGACCGACGGTGATAAAGGTGGCAAGGGGGCCAAGAAGAAAGGCTCCTCCTTCCAGACAGTGTCTGCACTTCACAGGGAAAATCTTAACAAGCTGATGACCAACCTGAAGACCACACACCCCCACTTTGTCCGGTGTCTGATTCCAAATGAGAGAAAAACTCCTGGCGTCATGGACAACTGCCTTGTGATGCACCAGCTACGCTGTAATGGTGTCCTGGAAGGCATCAGAATCTGCAGAAAGGGTTTCCCCAACAGGGTTCACTATGGGGACTTCAAACAACGATACAGAATTCTGAATGCCACCGCCATTCCTGAGGGCCAGTTTATTGACTGTAAGAAAAGTGCTGAGAAGCTGCTGGGATCCCTGGACATCGACCACACACAGTACAGGTTCGGCCACACCAAGGTGTTCTTCAAAGCAGGCTTGCTGGGAACGTTAGAGGAGATGCGAGATGAGCAACTCTCTCGCATCATCACCAGGATCCAAGCTAATGCCAGAGCAATCCTCATGAGAGCTGAGTTTGCTAAGCTAGTGGAACGCAGAGATGCCCTAATGGTTATCCAGTGGAACCTTCGCTCCTTCCTGGGTGTTAAGAACTGGCCCTGGATGAAGTTGTTCTTCAAGATCAAGCCCCTGCTGAAGAGCGCTGAGTCAGAGAAGGAGATGGCCAATATGAAGGACGAGTTCAACAAGTTGAAGGAAGCCCTGGAGAAATCTGAAGTGAGACGAAAGGAGCTAGAGGAGAAAATGGTGACTCTTCTCCAAGAGAAGAATGATCTCAATCTGCAAATTCAGTCTGAGCAGGATACATTAACTGATGCTGAAGAACGCTGCGAACAACTTATTAAGAGCAAGATTCAGCTGGAAGCCAAGCTGAAAGAGATGACAGAGAGAATGGAGGATGAAGAGGAGATGAATGCGGATCTTACAGCGAAGAAACGAAAGCTGGAAGATGAATGTTCCGAGTTAAAGAAAGATATAGATGACCTTGAGCTAACATTGGCCAAGGTTGAAAAGGAGAAACATGCAACAGAGAACAAGGTGAAGAATCTCACTGAGGAGATGGCTTCTCAGGATGAGAACATCATGAAGCTAACCAAAGAGAAGAAAGCGTTGCAGGAGAGTCATCAGCAGGCACTGGATGACCTTCAGAGTGAAGAAGACAAAACCAACACCTTGACCAAAGCCAAAGCAAAGCTGGAGCAACAGGTGGACGATCTGGAGGGCTCCTTGGAGCAAGAGAAGAAAGTCAGGATGGACTATGAGCGCTCAAAGAGGAAGCTTGAGGGAGACCTAAAACTGACTCAAGAAAGTCTGATGGACTTAGAAAACGACAAACAGCAGCTGGAGGAGAAACTCAAGAAGAAAGATTTTGAAATTGCCCAAATGAGTGGAAGGATAGAAGATGAGCAGGTGGCATCGGTTCAGCTCCAAAAGAAGCTGAAAGAAAACCAGGCGAGGATTGAGGAGCTTGAGGAGGAGCTGGACGCTGATCGTGCAGCCCGGGCTAAAGTAGAGAAGCAGCGCTCTGATCTTTCCCGAGAGCTGGAAGACATCAGCGAGCGCCTGGAGGAAGCCGGTGGCGTCACGTCGGCCCAGGTGGAGCTCAACAAGAAGAGAGATGCTGAGTTCCAGAAGCTGCGGAGGGAGCTGGAGGAATCCACCCTCCAACATGAGGCAACTGCTGCCTCTCTGAGGAAGAAGCACGCAGATAGTGTGGCTGAACTAGGCGAACAGATCGATAACCTGCAGCGTGTCAAACAAAAGCTGGAGAAGGAAAAGAGTGAGCTGAAGCTGGAGCTGGATGACTTGTCATCTAATATAGAGTGTGTGGTGAAGGCCAAGTCAAACATTGAGAAGATGTGTCGTTCAATGGAAGACAACATGAACGAGTATAAGAGTAAATACGAGGAGGCTCATCGAGCTATCAATGACTTCACTACCCAGAGGGCCAAGCTGCTCACTGAAAATGGAGAGCTCGGACGTCAGCTGGAGGAGAAAGAGTGTCTGGTGTCTCAGCTGACCAGAGGAAAGTGCTCCTACACCCAGCAGTTAGAAGACCTACGCAGACAGCTGGAAGAGGAAGTCAAGGCAAAGAACGCACTTGCCCATGCTGTGCACTCTGCCCGTCATGACTGTGACCTGCTCAGAGAGCAGTTTGAAGAGGAGCAGGAGGCCAAAGCTGAGCTGCAGAGAGCACTGTCCAAAGCCAACACTGAGGTTTCAACATGGAGGACAAAGTATGAGACTGATGGAATCCAGAGAACAGAAGAACTGGAAGAAGCAAAGAAGAAGCTGGTCCAGAGGCTGCAGGAGGCAGAGGAGGCTATCGAGGCTGTAAACGCAAAGTGTTCCTCCCTTGAGAAGACCAAGCACCGTCTCCAAAATGAGATTGAGGATCTGATGTTGGACCTTGAAAGATCCAATGCAGCATCTGCAGCTCTGGACAAAAAGCAAAGGTCCTTTGACAAAGTCATGGCAGAGTGGAAGCAAAAGTATGAGGAATCACAATGTGAACTGGAGGCATGTCAGAAGGAAGCGAGGTCTCTGAGCACTGAGCTCTTCAAACTGAAGAATGCCTATGAGGAGTCCTTGGATCAACTTGAGACCATGAAGAGAGAGAACAAGAACCTCCAAGAGGAAATCTCTGACATCACAGACCAACTTGGTGAGGGTGGCAAGAACGCTCATGAACTGGAGAAACTTCGGAAACAGCTGGAGCAAGAAAGGGCCGAGCTCCAGTCAGCACTGGAGGAGGCAGAAGGTTCCCTGGAGCATGAAGAGAGCAAGATCCTCCGAGCCCAGCTGGAGTTCAACCAAGTGAAGGCCGACTTGGAGCGGAAGCTGGCTGAGAAAGACGAGGAAACGGAGCAGGCCAAGAGAAACTATCAACGAATGGTTGACTCCCTTCAGTCCTCTTTAGAATCTGAGACCAGGAGCCGCAACGAGGCCCTGAGAGTCAAGAAGAAGATGGAGGGTGACCTCAACGAAATGGAGATACAGCTCAGTCAAGCCAACAGGCAGGCAGCGGACGCCCAGAAGCAGCTCAAGAGCCTCCAGGCATTCCTGAAAGATGCTCAGTTACAGCTGGATGATGCGTCACACGGGAACGATGACCTGAGGGAGAACATCGCTCTGCTGGAACGCAGAAACAATTTGATACAGGCCGAGCTGGAGGAAGTGCGGGCCGCACTTGAGCAGACGGAACGTTGTCGGAAGCTGGCCGAACAGGAGCTGACCGACGCCACGGAGCGCATGCAGCTCCTGCACTCCCAGAACACTAGCCTCATCAATCAGAAGAAGAAGCACGAGGCGGACCTTTTCCATCTGCAGAGCGAGATGGAGGAAGCCATACAAGAGAACCGCAATGCAGAGGAGAAGGCTAAGAAGGCCATCACAGACGCTGCCATGATGGCCGAGGAGCTGAAGAAGGAACAGGACACGAGTGCCCATCTGGAGCGCATGAAGAAGAACATGGAGCAGACCATCAAAGACTTGCAGCACCGCCTGGATGAGGCCGAGCAGATCGCCATGAAGGGCGGCAAGAAGCAGCTTCAGAAGATGGAAGCACACATTAAGGAGCTGGAGAACGAGCTGGAGGCAGAGCAGAAGAGGGGAACAGAGTCCATCAAAGGGGTGCGCAAGTTTGAACGGCGCATCAAAGAGCTCACCTACCAGACAGACGAAGACCGCAAGAACATTGTTCGCCTCCAGGACCTGGTAGACAAGCTTCAGCTGAAGGTCAAGTCCTACAAGCGTGCAGCAGAGGAGGCGGAGGAGGCGGCCAACGGCAACATGGCCAAGTTCCGCAAGCTGCAGCACGAGCTAGAGGAGGCCGAGGAGAGAGCTGACATCGCAGAGTCTCAGGTGAACAAGCTGAGGGTGAAGACCAGGGATGGACCCTCCAAGAAGGGCCTGGATGAGTGAGGAGATCCCAGAGCTACATCACAGGTGAGTTCAAATAACAACCATTCTGGAATGAGGCACTGTAGAACACTATAGCACCACTCATCTCATAGGCCTAGCTTGTATTAACTAGTTTCCTGGTAGGTTTTCATGTTACATACAATAACTTATTATAGTATTTACTATCACATTCTTTGAGTACTTTCTTAACCATGTTTCCTAGTAAGTAGTATGCACTTACTATGTAATAACTTAGTACTTACTATCATTTTCTTATGGGAACTTTACTAACACTAGCGCATGTCGCGCGCTACACGCGCTCAATTCCTAGCTCGCCGAGCTGGCCCTGCAGCTTGCATACGCAGCTCGGCCGCTGCGCCGCCTCGCCCGCCATGCAGCTCGACCGCTGTGCAGGCTCACCTGCTCTTATGACATCACTGCCGCTGTGTGGGCTCACAATGCTCTTATGGCATCACTGATGATGTCACAATGCCTATGACATCATCAGTCAGTGATGTCACAATGCACAATTGCTCAAGTGACAACACTGATTATATCACTTATGACATCATCATAAGTCATCATCATCATCATCATAGGGCCAGCTTGGCGGGCAGCTCAGCAAGCCGAGGATGGGCGAGGCCGCACAGCGGTCGAGCTAGCAAGCCTGCATAGCGGCCGAGCTATGGAGCCTCCATAGTGGCCGAGCCTAGGAATCGAGCACGCGTAGAGCGTGAGATCCCTAGTTATATATATAGATATAGATAGGTAGATTACCAACTAGGTTCCTGGTAGTTTTCCATGTACTTATGAGGTAATAACATAATACTTATTGTCCGTTTCTTATGGAAACCTTCCTTTTTTATGGGAGCTTTCCTGATAACTTCCTTGTTTTGGGTTGACATGTCCATCACTCTGTGAATCTGTTTTGATTGACAGGTGTTCCAGTGCCTCGAAGTTTGGACAGATGCTTTACCATGGCAACAAAACATAACCAAAACTGGTGTGGCCGAGCATATGGCCAAAAACCAAACTAATGGCAACAGCAAAAAAGCATTGGATATTTTGTCATCATCATTATATTATTATTACTATTAGTATTATTATTATTATTATTATTACAAGTGTTAAAATAGAAAATATTTAATTATGAAGTTCAAGAGCCCATTCAAATGTTAATTTCAGTTTCTAGTGTAACAAAATGGATAGTGTAGGTTGAAAAGTGAATGTAGAGGAGGAAACACTGGAACGCAATGCTTTTGGTTTGATTTGCAGATAGTGTGTGGTTTTCATGTTAGCTCAACTTTCAAAATTGATGTTTAGAAATGCCTTCAATCTGATATTTTTAAGTTAATCCTTCAGACAAAAATTATCTTATGGAGGGATAAATATATATATATATGCCATTTTCTATAAAAGCAATTAAAACAGTTTTAATTGCTCAAGACTCGACTTTGAGACTTAATTTGACTTTGGTTGTGGTGTCTTGGGACTTGACTCTGACTTGTACTTTGATTAGGCTACTTGAAAAGGTTTCTAAAGTCTTGACTTGAGATCTTGTGTTTGTGTAAATGCCTTAGATTGAAAGTGATGAGATTTGTTCCAGCAGACGACTGAATTAAAATTTTGTTAGTTGGATGGAATGATTGAATTCACTGAAGTTTTTATCAAATTAAAATCACATTGCATTGAAAAGTCCTCGATATTTTTTGTTTTATTTAATCAATTGATACTGGACTCTTGATGTGTTCTGACTTGACTCGCTGTCCTACATTTAGACTTGAGACTTGACATTAGCGACATGAACTTGGTCATCTACAAAGTTACAAAGCAATGTTATATTATCAACATTTGGACTCCACGTAGGAATTATTAGATGTTATTAGATGCTGGTCACTGTGGCCTCGGCTCTGCTTGTTGTTTTTACTTATGTAGTTGTAGTTCATTTATTTGTGAAAAGTGATGCATGTTCAACAGAAGGGGTTTGAAATCATATGTGATGAATAAATATCCTATTAAATAAACAAGAACACTTGCTACTCATATTTCATGCAAAATACACAACTGTTCCCCGTCAAATATAGAAACTGTTAGCGTGTTTTACATTTATGAATCTTTTAGCAATATGAAATGAAAACATGAAATTTGTCTACTGAGGGGTAACCTGATAAAACTGTGACAGATTATAAGTCCTCGATAACATGATTGGTAATGGTTTGTTCATGCTATTAGGTTTTTTAATGGCTTATTTAACGAGCTATTAGATACAGGGTTCCTACACATTTTCATTTCAGAATTCCATACTTTTCCAGAATCTTAATTTCCAGACTTCTCTGTCAGATCATATTTGACATCTGAGTACACAAGGGTGTCACTTTGTGTTAAAAGGTGGTGGGGACATGTCTCCATTGTAAATGACACCTATGGCCACACCACAATTTTGGAGGTTTTGGGTTTGAGGCTCAGTGAAAGCTTGGACCAGCCTCCCTGGTTCTTGACGAAAAATCATATCTCGGTCGTTTTTAGGCTGAATGGTGATAAACAAATGTGTTTGTATGGGCTAAATGTTCAGTTGTAAGTCAAAGCCACGTGTGATATGTAGGGCGATATGGACAAAATCAGAAATCTGTCACAACATTAAAATATCTTCATATCATCACGATATGATTCCACTGAAAGCTGATAAACGATAATATTGAATTATTGCCCAGCCCTTGGTTTAGGAAAGTAAAACAACAGGCTTAGGCAACAAAAACAACTTGGTTTGGGTTATGGTTTGGGTCAGGGATTCGAACCAGGTCTCGAACGTATGTGCTTTGACCTACTTAAACCTTAGATTCAAGACCACTGGGGGTCACCAACTGTTAACATATATGTTACACTATTGCCATGATAAAACACTCGCTTGTAGGCCTATTATCAATTTATTTTTTCTAAATTCAGAATTTTATTATTTAGAAAAATGAATAGTCATATAGTCACAATAGGCAATAGTCTGGACACGCATTTTTCCATACTTTTCCTCTTTCCAAACTTGGAAAATAATAAAATCAAATGACTTGCATAGGAACCCTGTTAGATAGTTTTTAACTCATCTGCTGGTTGATATTCTGACCAGCGCTGCCCTCTGCTGGTCAACAGCAGCAATATGGACCTGCTTTCCATCCACAATGGAAAACACCTGCATCAAAAGACTGTCATGATGTGGTGAAGTAGCGTGGGATCATGGGAGTTGTTGTCTTCACCACCACTGCTGTATATTTTTGTATTTGCTTGTATGTTTTCTGCCCAAATGGAAATTAACTTCCAAACACTGTGAAACGTTCACTGAAAGCTGGAGGCGGAGCCTAGATCAGTGGTGGGACTCAACGCAGGGCCCGGGGAGCAGCAGGGGTCCCAAGCAAATTGATTAATTGTTAAAGAGCATGATTTCATTTACAAGAAGTTTATCAGAGAATGCAGAAGAATGACTAAAATAATATATGACAATAGAAAAAATTATCCGATTTGGGTCCCAGAGACAAAATGGGGGCTTGTGGCTCTAATGTGGATCAGGAAGTCCTTGATATGAAAAAGGTTGAGAATCACTGGTCTAGATTACACCACATTGTGCTTCGTCCCCGTGAAATAAACCACACAAAGACAAAAGAAAACAAAACAAAAAAAACAGACATTTTTCACAATCAGAAATTCACTTGGTTTATTAAGAGCTTAAGAAAGGCTTGTGTTTTTCCAAGAGAACATCACGGGTCATTTTCAAAACTCCTTTCAATAAACGGACCGACCAAACGGTCAGATCGGTTCCCCCAAAAACAGAACTACAGAGCTGTGAAACACCGGCAACGCGGCGGAAGCCCAGGCGCGACCCCACCAGACAGACAAGCGTGCTCAACCAATGAGATGGGCTGTTACTGTGCAAAACAACTCCACAACAAACTACTACTATCTGAAAGGGAGTGTTGACATCATTGACTACATTTACACACACACAAACAACATATTCCGATTTTTGCCTTTATTCCGAAAAAGACAATATTCCTACTAAGCCGTTTACATGGCTAATGAAAATTAATATTGCAGTAATAATCCTGTTTACATGCAGCCGTGCATACTCAGATTACTGTAAGCTAAAACGTCCCCACGATGGACTGTACGTCTTATGGCTACGTTCGGTCACCTTCTTAAAAAGGTCGGGATTGCTACATTTGCGCATCTCCAAACACCTGTTGATATCCAAGTCTTTCATAATAGTTAAAGTAGCGTTAGGTGTGTTTCGCTGTGAGCTTTTCTTTTGGCCGTGCATCTCTGGCTAGCTACGAGAGGCGTGTGCCACAAACTGTGGTAAAAACCACGATTGAGACACATTCCAAATGTGCTGTATACATGTCCAAAGAATGCTCCTAAACAAAATAAACAGCATATCACACGTCTTGATGAGAAAATGCTAGATACGAAAGTCGAAACAAAGCCTAAATTGGGATATCCAAACGGAATATGCTGTTTACGTGACCTGTATCAAATTAGTAATATTGTCATATTTGGAACAATAGCGGAATATTAGTGTGCATGTAAACGTGACGCTGTAACGTCAGAAGCTGGTCCATCCGCACACCATGCCACCAGCGAGATGTCTGGGAGGCCACAAGACCGCTGATTAGCTGTGGAGTCGACTAGCCAATAGGGATGCACCGATTTAACGGCCGTACATCGGTATATCGGGCGATATTCGCCTTGTCGACTGCAATGGCAGTGGCCGATGTTTGTGTGTTGTGAGTAGGCCGCTGTATAGCAAGCTAAAAAGACTTCCTGAAAGTTCTTTGTCACGTGAACGGTGGTTATCTTGAAGGTTGTTTCATGAATTTGTATGATTGAATTTGTGCTCATTCAAAGATAGCGTGAGGAAGGGCTGAAAGACTTTAAAACAGTTGAGTTATTTGTTTATAATCAAAGTTTTTTTTGTCTCCTTGTCACAAAAGGGGGAATAAATAAAAACAAAATGAAAAAGCAAATTATATATATATATATCTCGGCATAATAATTATTTTAGACATCTGTATTGGCCCAAAGTTTCAGTCGGTGCATCCCTACTAACTAACCAACAAACTCTTAGCAGTACTTGGCAGGTTGCAGCTTACTACTGGTTACTACTGCAGGCCTACAGTACATAGCATTAATAGCAAAATAACAAGAAGTGTAGCGAAAACACACAAAAAATCAAATGTAAAAAGCAGAAGTGATGACAAACCGCACCGAGCAGAGAGAGGCTGAGGGTTAGTTTGACAACAGCACACTGCGGAAATAAAATGGCTTAAAATATCACCCGTCGCCCCCAGAGTCTAATCGTTGTCATACCGATAGACGATGGGTTCCCAGTTTGGTTCTGAACTGGTTTGAGTTAGTTTTGAACTGGTTTAAGTTGGTTCCGAACTGGTTTGAGTTCATTTTGAACTGAGCCCTGTACTACGAAACTAGTTTAACAGATCCGCGATAAGTCCCTTTGATCTGGTTTGACTGAACAGGATCAAAGCTATCTAGTTAACTGATACTACGACGCTGGTTTTTTACTAGGTAAGTGGACCTGGGATCTGCCTGTGCACGCGCACGTTTTTCGCTCGTGCACAGGCGCGCGTCCACGCGAAAGAGGTGCACTAGCCAATCACATTATGAACAGCTGAGTTTATCCACGCCCACACCCATTTCCACACCCATTTCCTCGTTCAATGAAGCGCAGTGCATGATCAGAGTTTTAGCGGATATTTAATGTATCCGCGATTTAATGTCAGAATGAAAATCCGCGTTGGATAGTCTGCTGAAGGGCTGTCTAAAGCAGCAGCTTGTATTCACATCAGTCATTTGATTTACTTTGATCAGCGATGTCTGTCTCCTACAGCTTTGTGCGAGTGTAAATGTACATTAAATGTGTAATCTCAGTCTATAAATTTCCACAATCTGTAAGCCTATTTAGACCATAGATTTAGAAAGCATGCTCAATGAATAATGATCTCTATCACTCATTATGTGTGTGTGGTTGCACTGATCGAATAATTCATATATAGGCTATAATAATGATATCCTAATATAAAAGAGAAAACTGCTGGACTGAATTGAGACGATGCGGGCATACTTTTCAATGATAAAAACTAGCCTATTTTTGCTCATATATTGGCATACAGCCTACAGGACACAGTTCCAGCTGAAACATGCAAGAAGCCTGCATATTTAGTATTGGGGCTATCCCATATTTATCCCATCTATATTATATGTATAGGCTTTTCTGGCATGTAGGAGAATATCACCCTCACTCCATTTGAGGCTCCGTTTAGCCTATGATATGCGCTGCGGTGATTAATAGTGATCATATTTCTCCACGCATAGTTGAGCTGTTAAGACATAAAGTGGTAAGTAGGCTTAATTTAATTATGTAGCCTACAGAGCCACAAATGTTTTTCTTGTTATATTCTCAGTTGACTGCAATCTATTTTTCATATGGCGATCTTATATGAACGGTGAGTGACTCCAGAGAGCCGATTATATGGGTCTGTCATGGATTTTGATCTTATCCTCTGAAGCTAACCTGGTCGCGACCAGGTTAGCTTTGCAGCGTCAGTTGCCATGGTGATTGAAAGTTAACTTGCTTTGTAGTACGGCTAAACCAGGTTTAAACTCAAACTTACTCGGATAAGGCATTAAACTAGCTTCGTAGTACAGGCTCCTGGTTTAGGTAGGTAATATTAGCAACCCGGGTGGTGCCATTCACACTGAAATCAACCCTTGCCAAGGCGAGTCAGGCAACCCGTGTTAACCCTTTCAGACACAAAATCAACCTGGGAACAACCCTGGTTGAACCTGGGTGTGAAAGGGCTATGATGAGAGCTCTTTCTTATCAAAGCAACATTGGTATTGTGACCGAAATATCCCCAACCGAATCGATATGGAATAAAATCGGAAATCAACAAACCTTGTGAATCGGAGTCGATTTGAGAAATCCGTGGCAATTCTCAGCCCTACCTGTTAATGCGGGTGGAACCGAGACCAAAGGTGTCTATAGTTTTTGTCATCTTGATTTTCGCGTTTTTGTTGTCTTTGAGGTTGAGGTGCTTTATAAGCACATAATTGTATTTTTCTTTTATAAACTTAGCTGCTAAATGAATTATTTTCCATAATAAGTAACAGTAAGTGCTCAGTCTCACTGCCTGCTCAACGATCATGACCTCTGAAGAGGTGAAGCCGGCGAAGCTGCAGACTTGCACATCTCAAATACAAGGTACCGGTAACTGAAACTGTGAATTCAAACATCACCGATCAACTCCACAGAAAGAAAACATCCACAAAATACACCGTACGCCGTCCATGTTCCTTAAGTTGGGCTGTGTCCATTAAGTCAGTGGTTCTCAAACTTTTTCACATCAAGGATCCTAAACTGACACAAATTAACCCCCATTTGATGACATTTTGTCCCAGGGTCCCCCATCTGATAAGAGTTTTGCTTTTAGATGTGGTATTACAGAAAGTGTATGAAACCCATGACCAAAATTGTCATACATTCGGGTTATTGTGTTACTTATGGGTGGAATTATAGTGAAAATAAATGACCCTCCTTTTCTTGCTGGGGACCCCCAAGGAGCACCCTCAAGGACCCCTGGGGGTCTCCGGACCCCATTTTGAGAACCACTGCATTAATGTGAAATCAAAGACCTGTGATGAGTCATAATAAGGCTTTAGAGTCAATTAAGGTCTCATGGCGAGTTTTAAGATAAAAACGTCGAGTCCAGCGCGTCGGCACCAGAGACCTTTAATATTAGATAGACACCCAAGCTCCGCCAATTGTAAGAGTTGGAACTCTTCGGGTCTCCTAAATGGGCATGGTTATCAGCTTGTGATTGGCTGTCTGTCAATGGTATGACACTTCATTGGCTGACCGGCCTCGTAAGGGGGCGTGGCAGTGGAGAAACCTCTGCGGCACAGATACAGGAAGTGACTGGAAGTTAGGGGGTGTCTCTATCTATATTAAATGTCTCTGTCGGCACCAAACCCGATCCCAACAAGCCGACCATTTCTAGTGTTTTGTTTCTGAATAACTTTAGCATAATCTCATGTGGAGATTTGATTGCCATTGATTGCAAATATTCACTTTGACAGAGGTCCTCGCTTAAAGGAACACTCCGCCCATTTTCAACCAGCTTTGTATCATTAGAACATCAGTAGTATATCAGAAAACTGTAAACGGTTTTGAAGTCTGTCATTTAATTTGACAGTTATTGAGTGTTAAAGTGTGGACCAGTGACATCACTGGTCCACACCAACTCAAATTAATAACTCATTAACTCAAATCAACTCTCAATAACTGTCAAACTAGATGAATGACTTCAAAACCGTCATCTAGTTTGAAAGTTATTGAGAGTTGATTTGAGTTAATGAGTTATTCATTTGAGTTAGTGTGGACCAGTGATGTCACTGGTCCACACTTTAACACTCAATAACTGTCAAATTAAATGACAGACTTCAAAACCGTTTACAGTTTTCTGATATACTACTGATGTTCTAATGATACAAAGCTGGTTGAAAATGGGCAGAGTGTTCCTTTAATAGAGTGCCAAAGTCACACCCTCTTCCGGGTTCGGCAGTGGACCTAAGGGAATCATTCCCCATTTATTTTCCCATAGACGTTTTGAAAAACCCTCATAAACAGAGTTTTGCTTGGTCAAACCAAGCGATTCAGCAATATTCACAATCAGGAGCGACCATAGAACAGCGGTGCTCAATAGGTAGATCGTGATCTACCGTTATATCTCGGGCCATCAATAAGTAGCTCGCCAAAGAAAGAATTTTTCCCCAATATTTTAATTTTTAATGCAGAAATTAAATCCCACTCATGTATACCTAACTCAGTATCTACAGTATTTAACATAACATTCTTAAATAATGTTAAATAAATAATATAATACTGTTAAAATGTGCTAAATATGTATTTATTTATTTATTTGTAAGGGGAATAGAAGTAGCTTGCGACTACTTTTATTTTTTGTAAGTAACTCTCATCCTAATAAAGTTTGGGTACCCCTGCCATAGAACATTTCTCCTGGGGGTGGGAGTGTTTTTTGTTTGGTCCACTGAAATGTTCTATGGTCTCTCCTGATTCGATAGCTAAATCGCTTCGTCTGACCAAGTAAAACCCGATTTTAAGAAACATCTATCAGTCCCTCCAGGAAATTGCGATGGCAATAATTAATACAAATTCAACCAATCTCCGCAATATTTGTGGGGCCTTGCAATTTATCAAAATTCCCACAACTTCTCTGCAAAAACAGCAAAACAGTGTATGCAACTTGCAATACAACCTTTTGGGAAAAGCTGCTGCAAAATTTCTGCAACAATTTTGATCGCAACAATCGGAAGAGGGTGTGACTTTAGCACTCTATGCCTATCCATCGCCCATTGCCCGCATCTCTGTGAAGAAGAGAGGAGGAGTCCAAGAGACAACGCACGGCCATTAGTATGCAGCGCTCTTACAGTAAAGGCACCGAACACAGAGCATGTCACCTGCCGTTTCTGACAGCGTGTGGCGGTGAATCAATGCAGCTACTGCTACAGTTACTCAAATAAAGAGGACGGGTATGAATCATCGTGCTAACAAACACCTTGCAAAAGAATGAACCGAAAAGCGGAATCCACGTCATTCTACTTAACGTGCACACTAACTAGACCATGGAAAAACTGGACGTGTCGTTTTCCCAACCCAGTTTAGATGAAGCCACGCCCACTTCCTCCGTATGACGAAAAAATATGGCGGCTTGTTTGGAAACGTTCTCTTATACTGTATTAAGAAAATGGCTCACTGAAATGTGTTTCTAAAAACACTTGATGAGAGAAATCAGCCATGCGGTTGGTGAATCCGTCCACAACGGTTAGTTTAAAAGTTTCTATACGAGTTTCGGGAGTTTCCAGAGGTGGGGATCGGAGTCAAGCTACGCGGTTTCCAAATCAGCCGCCGCGTTTTGAAATCTGAAGCTTTCGTCATACGTTGCATCTAAACTGGGTTAGAAAACGATAGCGTCGACCGTGTCAAGAGACATTAGTATTATAGATCAACACGACTGCAAAGCTACTAGGAAATCTTTACCCAAAGCTGGAGGCACGCGGCCCTCCACACGCTGACCGTCATGACGTGCGTTCACACCGCGAGCGACGGCAAAACGCTCGACGAGCCCCTCGCCGCGGCTGAACTTTTTATCGTCCATCGTGATTATAATCACTTGGATTGATTCCAGCTTGTCAAAGCATCTCGGTTCTCTACAACTTTACATTTGAAAGACGACGGGGATAAACGAACAGAAACAAACAGGTGATCGACCGCTGGGTCGACGGGAACATCTGGAGCCATTTTATTGAGGTTTGTTCATGTTTATTTTCGATTAAAGGGCTTTTCAGAATAATTTGTGTGAATAGATCACGCGTCAATTAAAAAAGCCGACCCCATATATGTCTGAGAACCTATCCACACCAAATCTGAAACTTCCGTATTTCGAGGTACGGATTTAATCTCCCCCCTCAGCTCTTTCAATTTCTGCGGATTTTGGATGCTGATAAAAAAACATGACACCCACTAAAATATAGCGTAGGGAACGATATAGTGGTGGAGTGACGACTGGCTGGTAATATTTGTCTGTGTTGATTTGGTAACCATAGGAACTATGACGCAAGTCACACCTACAAACTTGATCAGAGGGAAATCAATAATGTCTCGATTATGAAATTACACCAAGTGCTTCACTCTTCAGTTATAAAACACTAGCTCCATTATCTCACTCCTGACACACATTTTGAACCAAACTGGCACGCAGGCCGCCAAATGTGCACAGCTGGCCCTGTGTGCAAACTGGACTTATTTCAATGACTTCTGACATGACTTTAGCTCAGACGCACGGCTAGCCTCTGCTCTGGGCTCTGACATGACTTTAGCTCAGACACACGGCTAGCCTCTGCTCTGGGCTTGAGGGGAGGAGCTGTCCGGGCGGGCACTCCGCCTCAACGGCCCCTCTCCCCGGGCAGCCGGCTTGGTACGGCGGAGGGGAGTATGGTTCCCGGAGACCCCTGGCCAGGCGCTGCCTGGATTTATAATGTAACATTAATGGGACACAGGAGAGGACGACTCCGTTACAGACGTTTAATTTTTTCAGCGCGATCATTCGTGTCGCTCTTGGTGTCAAAAGGTTTGAAACGCGAACATTTTCGTTTCGTTTTGTCATTTCGTCCTTGGTGCGTAAAGACCTTAATATTACCTAATGATCGCTTGCTAGATAGCCATGTTCACTCGTTAAGCTGGCGCTAAGCTAAGCAAACCGCTTGTGTGGCTGCAGACCACCGCTATACAGCAGAGCCCCTGGCCCCGCCCACAACCGTTCAGAATCCAGCACGTCGACCCAGCCGCTTTGCAGTGTGAACGCCCCCGTTAGGTTATGCATATACTTCAAAAGTGCAGATTTAAAGGTTGTCTTTTTGGTGTTCAAGTGCATTTTTTAACATTTGTTCTCACATTTATGGCTTTCTTTTAGTAACAAACTAATATAAACGCGGGGGAGGCCAGTCGCGGCCTCCTATAGTCTCTTGGTGTGCTTGGAGTTATAGTGGCTCCTCATATCTTTGCGGAGGCGGAACTTCTCTCCGCAGACGCCGCAGATGTACAGGTGGACGTCCATGTGCTTCTCCAGCTGCTCGCCCCCGGGGAAGATCTGGAAGCAGACCTGGCAGATGGTCTCCCCGGGGGCCAGGTGTGAGATCATGTGTCGGACGTGGTCGTGCTTCAGGAAGGTGCCCTGGTCGCACACGGGGCACACGTAGCGCGCCATGCCTTTGTGCATGTCGGTGTGCAGACGCAGCTGGCGCTCGCGCAGGAACTGCTTCCCGCACGTCTGGCAGGTGAACTGCTTCTCCTTGGTGTGGACGGTGTAGTGCTCGCGCAGGTGGCAGCGCTGGTAGAAGCCTGTAACAAAACAACAACAACAACAACAAATCTATTAAGGGCCCTGGATGTGTAACAATGAGAAATCCCTAAGCATTACAGACACCGGTGGCCGTTAACGCCACTGAATGACTGAGCTGGCATGGGCAAGTCACGCTGATTTCAACGGTCAAATCCGTTTTGAAATCCGTTGCTCGGTTGTTGAGAAAATGGTGTTTTGCAGCTACCAAACATACTAGCTAAACTGGAGATAGCCTGTGTTGCTAGCTGCTAGTGTGAACTGCCCAATGTGCAGGCAGCCAGGAGGCCCTATCGAGCCGCTACCGGGCCCATAGCCGCGAGTCACGGGAGCACTGGGCCCATCATGTCAGAACGTTCTTATTTTGCAATGGAACAGATTTTGGGGCCAGTTCTATTGAAGTGAATGGGGCGGGCATGGAAAGTCCCACTATAAACTATCTGTGTCGTTTCACCTCAGTTCAGTTCGGTCATGTATCATGATGTACTTGGCTAATCTAGTGCCATCTTGGCCAAACAGGGGCTTGAGTTGAGCTCTATGCAGCTGCTGAACAGAGCCATGATCTGTTTGGAGACCACTAATAAGGAAAACTAAAACATTTAGATTAAAAAAGAAAGTAAAAAAGAAAGAAAAAAAACGCATCAGCCAACATCACGTAATGTGTTTTCTTTAATCTGGTGGAAGCATTTTTCAATCAAAGGTGAAACGACACAGATACGATGGTTTATAGTGGGACTTTCCATTACCGCCCTATTCACTTCAATAGAAGTCTGACCCCAATGCAAACAATTTGAACGCTATCACGTGAGTGATGTCTCTTGCTTCTTTATAGGTTCTTGGGTATAACCAGGAAGTAGTGGTGGACTGTTTGGATCCTGTTAAGTTTCTGTTTCGTGACGTCACGCACGTAGCAGCGTGAGCTGTGATTGGTCTACTTTTGGGGGGATAGATATACAGACATACATACATACATACAGACAAATCCTGTTCTAGATGGCCCGACAAGCAAAAGCCATACAATATTAGAGGGGCAGGAAGACATTAGCATTAAAAGCAGGAAATGGATACATTTGAAAATGCATTGGAGCCAATGGGAATGTCTTCTAGCATTGATGGGTGACCATACAAGGAGCGGTGATGAGTTGGATAGGGACACTTTAAAATGTAAACCTACCTTTGCCACAGATGCTGCAGAAGTGTTTTCGCCGGTGGTCGGGTTCGCCGGCGTCGTCGAGCAGCACAGGGCGGAACAGCTCGTGGTCGTGACAGGCCAGGGCGTGCTCCAGTGCCAGGCTCTCACTCTGCAACAGCACGCAAGGTTATTATCATTAGCGAAAACTAACCAAACAACAAAAACTAGGTGTGAAAAAAAACATTTTCGTTAACTGAAATAACTGAAATCAGAACGAGGCTTTACAAAAAAAAAACATAACTAACTGAAACTGGATTGTGTTTACGAAAGTAACTAAAATAAAGTAAAATTATGGAGAAAAAGTCATTCATTTTTAGTTTGTCTTTAGAGCTGCAACGATTGGTCGATTAATCGATAAACACAAAATGTATCTGCAACTATTTTGATGGCAAATGGCAAAAATGGCCTGCATTTATATAGCGCTTTCATCCAAACCCCTTTACAATCAGTAGGTACATTCACCCATTCATACAGACATTCATACACCAATGGCGGCAATGGGGTTCAGCATCTTGCCCAAGGACACTTCGACATGCAGACTGGAGGAGCCGGGGATCGAACCACCGACCTCTTTATCCAAAGCGATTAGTGGACGACCTGCTCTACCTCCTGAGCTATAATCGATTAATTGTTTGAGACTAATAAAAAATAAAAAATAAAATAAAAAAATAAAATAAAATTCTCTCACTCAGCTTACAATATTTACCAGTTTCTTTAGTCTTCTATGACAGTAAACTGATTATCTTTGGTTTGGGGAGCTGTTGGTCAGGACAAAAGAAGACATTTGAGGATGTCATCTTGGGCTTTGGGGAAAAAAGTGATCAACATTTTGTCACATTTTATAGACCAAAATAATCCACAGATTAATCTCACTACTATAATAAGGTGGCCAGTTCCGTGGCACACAGTTGCTCAGTCTCGTAGTTTAGCAGGCGAGCACGCAAAGCATGCAAGGCACGCTAGAAATGAGCATGCGATATTTGTAGTCTATAATAACTATAAAAACCTAAAATAACTTAGTTGTAGCCCTAGTCAATTTATTTCATACACAAGTCTACAGTTGTGTTTTGGGTAGATTGTGGTTAGTGGCACAAACACACTGACTGAGACACATCTTTTCTAGTTGTCTGTTATGGATGGTTGTTCATCTGTCCTAAGTCAATATTGTTTTTTAATGGTTTGATGTTTTGAGTTTTTATTACAGAATACCTTTTCTGACCTTTTTTAATCTTGCCCCTGACAAACACCCCATATTACGAAAGAGACTAAAACTAACACTGAATCTAAAAAAAAACTAAACTAAAACTAAGCATTTGTAAAAAACAAATAAACTAGCAAACCTGCTTTAAAAACGAATTAAAACTAACATGAAATTGAAAACCAAAAAGTTAAAACGAAATAAAAATACAAACTAAAGAAAAATGTAAAGATGTATAATAACCTGGAACAGCAGGCCGCAGTGTGGGCAGGCTAGCTCCGGCCCCTCCAGCAGGCCATCCTCAGGCTCCGCCCCCTCCAGCAGTAGCCCCTCCCCCTCGCCGTGCATCTCCTCGTCCTCTCCGTGCGAATCCGACTCGCCGCAGCGCTCGGCGTGCTCCTGCAGCTGCCGGCCTCTGATCAGTACCTGGCCGCACCTGACAATACAACACAACACATTGATTTCAAACATGTAAAGAAATATATATAAACTATTTGTGTATATGAAAACAAAACAAATGTACATTATATACATCAAATTCTCAATAAACGACAGAAAAATATAATAGATAAATCATTGTTACATGTCCGAAATACATTTAATGTTTATAGTATCCACAACCATACAAAACAGATAATTACTTCTATGTTTGTCGTCTATAGATAACTCCTGAATTCCAGGGCATGTCTGAAAGGGGGTATATACTTTATTAGGGCTGCAACTTACGATTATTTTCATTATTGAGTAATCAGTCGATTATTTTCTTGACTAATCGATTAGTTTGTTCACAAAATGCTGACAAATGTGGATCACTTTTCCCCCAAAGCCCAACATGAAGATAATCAGTTTAGTGCCACAGAAGACTAAAGAAACCAGAAAATATTAAAAAAAAATTAAGATGCTGGAACCAGATAATTTTAGTATTTCTTAAAAAATTGTCTTAACAATTAATCCATTATAAAAAATAGTTGGCCATTAATTATCATATATATGCTTTATACCAGTGATACTCAACCTGTGGCTCCTTTATGGTAGTTGTGGCTCTTATAAGTCCTACTTAAAATAATTAAATAAATAAAAATCTAAT
This sequence comes from Poromitra crassiceps, assembly GCF_964638095.1. Lineage (NCBI taxonomy): Eukaryota > Metazoa > Chordata > Actinopteri > Beryciformes > Melamphaidae > Poromitra > Poromitra crassiceps. Next base: position 23,407,801 of record NC_139630.1, read on the forward strand.
AAAATAATGGGAGGAAAGGGACTTTTTTTTTTTTATTGTGGCTCTTGCAAAGCTTCTTTTTTGTGAGTGTGGCTCCTGAGTAGGGCGAGGTTGACTACCACTGCTTTATAATATAACTATACTTTAATATATGCTTTGCATCGTCTATACATACTCTACTCACCTTCCACAGGCACATATGTGACCCATGTGGTTGGACAGGTAGTGTGCAGACTTGTCCTCCTCGGTGAGCAGAGCGCCGCACAGTTCACACGGGCTGCAGTCCGGTTCCGGCGGCTCATCCTTGACCTTGCGGAGTTTGGCCGGCGTTCCCGAGTCCTCGCTGCTCGACGCTCCGCGGCACTCAAACGGCTCGCTGCTGTCCTCCATGGCAGACACGCCGGGCTCCGACACGCCGGGCTCTAGGGTGACCAGATGAGAATGGGTGAAACTCGCGTCACGTGGCCACGGTGGGTGTGGCCTCATAAATATGCCTGAACGGGTGGCTTAATTGTTTTATTTTTTTTCTCCATAATATTCTGCTTTATGTTTTACTAAATTCAATTTTCCCTATTTTACTTGGCTCTTTCAGACAGCCTCTTCGACTTCTCAACTGTGAAACCAAAGGTGTGAGGTGACGTAAGGGTCCCATGCAAGACTGACCACCCCTCTCAAAGCACCCCAATCGAAAATTAAATTATTTCTGTATAGGCCTATTCTACAATTATGAAGGTCTACTTTTGATTTTGATCATTAGGCCTTTTGTCAATTTCAGACAAATAATACAAAATTCTTCAATATTCCATGTTTTACATTTTTTTCAGCATTGCGGAAAACATATGGCCCTAATTAAAATGCATAGAATCTAGAGTAACGCTGATAACTCTGATGATTTGTTATTAATATTATGAAGATCAGTTACAGTACCAAGGTATAAAACAGATAGATTGGCTGTGAGGATGTTATGAAGCGCAGTGGCTGTGTTACCAGGCACAAGAACCATTACAAACAGGTGACAGGAATGTTACAGGCATTTTAAATGTTTTTTTTTCTCCTCTAAGATCGACATTAAGCTGCAGGAGCTTACAAACAGGTCGCAGCAGCTTCTATCTCCGCGCATTATGTTATTAATTAGGGATGCACGATATATCGGCAATCATATCGGTATCGGCCGATGTTAGTCATTTTTTAACATATCGGTATCGGTCCGATGTTGCAATGTTAATATCGGTTATCGGTATCAGCCAAATTCTTCACATTGAGATGAAATAATGCAGTAAATCTATGATTTATGGGCTTTTACAAATGTTTTTGAAATAAAGAAATGTATAACTCTTTCAAATTCAGTGTTTACAGTGTTTTTCAGTATGTATAAAATTTTATTATCATAGAAATGTGTTTTTATACAGATCATATCGACATCGGTAAATATCGGTTATCGGCCATAACAGCAATCTTAATATCGGTTATCGGCAATTTTTTTTATATCGGTGCATCCCTATTATTAATTATTCATGACAATTTGTCAGCGCTGCAAAACACACAAAATACGGTCACAGTAGCATTTTTGAATATTACTGTGTCACCAAGTCAGGTCTCCACAGCATTATTACCTTCAAGTCAAGTGAGTCTCACAGCATACATTACAGACACATCTCGTTTTAGCTTGTTCATATTATCTGTAACTAGAACGGTTAATTTTCGGGACAAACTGGACAGGATTCGGGATCCCGGGACAACTGCTTGTAATTTGGGACTGCCCCGGATTTTTCAGGACGTGTGGTCACCCTACCGGGCTCCGACACGCTGGGCTCTGGCTCGTGGTCCAATCCCGTCTTCTCCCTCAGGTTGCCTCCGCACCGCACGCTGCAGTCTCTGGCGCCATGCTCGCCCACGCGGACCACCTCTATCTCAGGAAACATGGCGTCTTCCGGCTCGGCCTTGATGGAGATATTCCTGGTCGACCCGGATTCTTCAACGTCTGTCCCAGCTGCCACCGACCTGTAGGGGTGTAAGAAAATATCTACACACTTCAGTATCATATTATATTATATATATATAAATATAATGTACTGTAATATATGTGATTCGTAGGCACGGGGCCGTGATATTGCTTTTATATAACAGGTGTACAGTACAAGCTAAGCTATTCATCAAGTAATAATCACATTACTCAATTTCCCCTCAGGGATCAATAAAGTTATTCTGATTCTGAAGTGATTTGAAACAGATGCTTTCTGTCTGTTATTTGTCTCCGCCAACAAAAGCAGTGCACCAAAATGCCAAGCAACAACAGGTAAACTTGCTGCCTGCAGTTTCCCGACTGCAAGCTAGCTAAGCTAACGTTTGTGGCACAGACGATTTCAGCTTACCGTTCTTAATTAAGGTCAAATCCATATCGTTGTCCCTATAGGTGCAACTGTGAACGCTCTTTGAACGCAGCCAACATTTAGAGCAGCAATGAAGTGGCCAGCCTCCCCTCCCTACCGTGAGAGGAGTCTGGCGCCGCAGGTCTCCATAGTGGGATTGCGATGGGCGGCGCTTGGTGGCAGTGCCCTCGGAAAATAGTTTCCAACAATCCAACTTGCCGTTTTCAGCGTGTAGCAACGAGCTAGCGTGTAGGTTTCTGCCGTTAGCTTGCCAGCTAGTTAGCGTTGTTGTTGGACATCCGGCAGCCACTGAAACAGTCGCTCCAATGGGGAGCAGCTGTAGAGCAGGGGAGGGCTTATCCCAGTTGCCTGTTTCCGTGGCGCCAGACTCCTCTCACGGTAGGGAGGGTAGGCTGGCCAGCGACACTAGGCTAGAACTAACTGTTGTATAATGAATCGTAACCCCCTATATGGCCATAAGAATCATATGGTCAGATTCTTGCCGGTACACGGCCCTACCGACCTGAGGGGCGGGTCCGAGTCCGACTTGGTCTCAGGCCAGTCCTCCTCGCCTTTGCAGATGACCCGGTGCTCGTCGGTGCCCTCGGAGGCGGAGCTCTCGGCTTTGGAGTCGTCTCCGTCGGCGCCGGCTCTGGGCGCCTGGTAGGCCTTGCGGTTGGTGCAGGTGAGGATGTGTTCGATCAGCAGCTTCTCGCAGCTGAACACGAAGCCGCAGTCGTCGCAGGTGTAGGTGCGGCCGAAGCGCGGGCGGTCTTTGAGGTGGGCACTCCGGCCGCCGCTCCTCTTCCTCAGGTCACACGGCTGCTCGGCCGCGCTGTCCGCCGGGGGCAGAGGCACGGCCATCAGAGGGGCGCTCACCGCCTCCTCCGCGGCCGGCCTACTGACCATGATGGACGCGGACACGGACGCGGGCGCGGGCGCGGCCGCGGCTTGGCGCACCGCGGGGCTGCTGCTGCTGGCGGCTTTCTGCACACGCTCCGCTTCCGGTGCCGCGGGCCTCTGCTGCTCGTACATACGGACTCCGAACATCATCTTACCACCTGCAAGAAAAAGGGTGCAAAAAGACAATTGATAAATAACCTTTCCTAAGTGCCGCCCCTTTTCGCTTTCGTTTTGTTTTTTTGTCATTTCCAATAACAGTTCCGCAAGCTTAGTACCCGGCAGAACCTCGGTCAACTTTCCCCTTTCCTGTTATACTAGATATCACCAAGGGCACATCTGTTCAAAGCTAACGTTACTAAGTCACATTGCATTGGCATCACAATCTTCACAGACACATTACATTATAGTCGCATCTTAATTCGCTAATATTAGCAAAATGCTAATTAACCTGCTAGCTAAGCTAATGTATAGCTACATCAAGAGGAGTTAGCCTAATGTCAGATCACCAACTTCCTCATTATTTTTGTCTAACAATAGTTCATGTCATCCATTATGTCAGCAACCAACCGCTCTGTGCTTCACAAAATCCCTTTAACGTTACCACAGAAATAACGAGGACGTTGGCAATCTGACATTAGGCTAACTCTTACAGTAGCTAGCATTTTGCTAACATTAGCTAACTTAAGACGTGACTATATACAATGTAATGTGTCAGTGAAGATTGTGAAACCAATGTTAGTAATGTTACATTTGAACAGATGTGTCCTTGATGAGTAGAACAGGGAAGGGGAAAGTTGACAGTGGTTCTGCTGGTAGAGTGAAAAGGGGCGGGACTTAGGAAAGGTAAATTGGTCACAATTGTGTGTATGCATATGCATGTTAGCATGTATATTAATTTGTGTATGTATGTATTCAGATTCAGACAACTTTATTTATCCCAGAAGGGCAATTCAGTTTCACAGCCTACCCAACACCTTCAAAAGCTCACAGTGAGCTACAAACTTCAGACATGACAGGACGTAACGTAACAGCATGACATAACATAAACAAACAAATCATGTCACAGATAACAGATCAGCCTCATATAAACATGAACAAGAAATAAAAAGTATACATATATTTCTATATGTAAAGACATGAGAACATGTATAAGAAATAAAAGATATCTATATATGTATGAACGAGCCTAACCTGTTCGTCACAGACAGGATACGTACAGCCTGTTGTGCGCTCATATAAGTGAAGGCATTCATTTAAAATGACTAAAATGAATGTCTGTTTAACAGCCTGACAGCTGAAGGGAAGAAAGAGTTGGAGTACCGGTTAGTTCTCCTAGGGGGCGCATGGTAGCGCCGGCCTGAGGGCATCAGAGCAAATTCACTGGACAAAATGTGCCTAGATTGTCTGATGATCTTTTTTGCCTTCTGTACCACACGTTTCTCCCAGATGGAGCACAGGTTATTCTGCTGGACTCCAATAATCCTGGAGCAGACCTTGACTATAGCGTTTAGGCTATTCCTGTCCTTCACAGACAACACGTTGAACCAGCAAATAAATGAAAAAGTTAAAAGACTTTCAATAAAAGACTGGTAAAAATTACAAAGAATGGTGTCACAGACATTAAAGGAACTGAGCTTTCGCATTAAGTGGATGCTTTGCTGACCACGCTTGACAATAGACTCTGTGTTCGCCTCGAACTTGAGTTGAGAGACGAACAACTGTTCCTAGATATTTGTATGTCTCTACGATTTCAACATCCACACCATGTATGATGCTAGCTTTTGGTTTGTCAGAGTTTTTCCTATGTATGTATGTATGTATGTATGTATGTATGCATGCATGCATGTATGTATGTATGTATGTATGTATGTATGTATCCCTACTCACGGCCCCTTTTCTTCTTACTCATGATATACTACATTGTTACTGTTGTGAGATGTACTGTTGTAAATAAATACAGCACAGCCAATCAAATAAGAGCAAATTAAATGGATGAAAAGGAGTCTGACCAGCAGCAGCGCCGGTCGAGGAGGAGGAGCTGGAGGAGGAGGCCGAGGAGGCGGAGGAGGACGGGGTGAGATTGGAGCTCCGGATGTCCCTGAGGTTATTAATGACACAAGGAAATATGCCTCAATAACAATTATATCTTTTTCATACATTTCTGATATTTTCAATATACAGTATTTACAGCAACAGTCATTATAGGCCTCTGAATCAGTGTTCAGACTTGGCACATTCAGTTTCCTGACAGGTGTGACACCCCATTTGACTGGTTTTTAAATGTGACCTGTATCCGGATAAGTTATCTGGATAAGGAAAAATACATGCAAACGCATCGTGATCAGGATGTGATCAGATCTTCCTGACCTCTGGATGTAGTCTGGCTCATATTGTGTTCAGATCTCTTTCACCCCATTTACACCTGGTTTTTAAATGTGACCATTATCCAGATAACTCTGTCTGACTAATATTGTAATTATCGTATGGACTGAATATGAAGCCAGGATGCTAAAGCGGTCTCAGAAGATGATGGCTGACCCCACCCCTCAAGGACATAAACTCTTCAGAGTCCTCCCCCATGGCAGAAGACCGGTGTCTGGCAGTACCAGAACCTCCCGTCACAGGGACGGCAGCTTCTACCCAACTGCCATCCGCCTCTTCAACGAGACCCGAAAGACCCCCCAAAATCAGGACTTTGTCACCCCCCCCCTGAGCAAACATCTGGGGTCCCCCCCTCCCAGCATATATTTTGGCCATGTGGTCCAGGCCTACCTGAGGTCCTCCAGCGAGTCGGGGATGTAGTACATCTGCAGGTAGGCCATGGAGGCCTTGAGCTCGTCGAACTCGTAGGAGCCGACCACGATGCGGCCCAGGTACATGAGCTGCAGGATCAGGTCGAAGCACTCTGCGCTCATCGGCATGTTACTCAGGTCCAGGCGGCCCGCCCCCTGCTGGTTAGGTTAGCTCAGTTTATTTTGCAAGTAGAAAAGAAAAAGATAGCGTAGATACAGCGCAGGAGAGAAAGGAAGCCTCAAAGCCTTGTTCAGAGTCCTGAGACAAATCAAAGAGGAACATGTGACTCGGAAAATCAAACAAAGAAAAGTCAAACAAAGCACACAGAGTGAAGACATCATCTAAAAAACATAAGACGGTGTAAAAATATGGACGTAGCAACCGTGACTTCACCCATTGGTTTTCAGACTCTCGTTTTGAAGCCTCGAGGTTGGCATTCTCACCGTCGCCACCATGGCTATTCGGAGGCTACGTCCATATCTCTATACAGTCTATATTGATTAAAATGTAAAATAGGGATGCGCGATATATATATATAAGGAAACAATGCGGTAAATCTATGATTTATGGGCTTTTCCAAATGTTTTGAAAATAAAGAAATGCATTACTTTTTCAAACTCAGTGTTTACATGTGTTTTTCACAACATTTGCAACATTTGATTATCATAGAAATGTGTTTATATACAGATCATATCAACATAGGTAAATACCGCGGTGATCAGCCATAACAGCAATGTTTTTTTGATTGATTGAAACGATTTATTTCAAACAGTTTAAACAATACATAAAGTGAAAAAACCAGTAAACATAACAGTCCAATAGACTTCGGCAAAAGGAAAATACGTAAACTCAAACATAAAAAAGGCGAACTGTTTGAAAAGGGGCAGGAAGAAGCCTAGGCTTATCGAGTCCTGCCCCCAAATCATTCATAAACAAATTCATACATCCCTATATGCATATCCCAACTCTCACGCACCCTCCCCACACGCTCATGCATACTAAGCTTATTGCTTAAGTGCTTAATGTTAATATTGGTTATCGGTATGGGCCGGCATTAGCATATCGGTGCATCCCTAAAAAGCATGTGGGAGGCGTGGCTTACTGTCTGGTCTCTGATGAACATCATCCTGAAGTAGGAGGAGCATGCGGCGAGCACGGCCTTGTGCGCTCTGAAGTAGATGTCTCCGATGGCGATGAGGCAGTCGCACAGGAAGCCCCACTCACGCTGTGAGTTCAGCTGCTGCAGCACGTGCTCGCTGTGGCTCGGCCGCGCCATCACAGCCCTGCCACACACACACACACATTGACTTTAGTCAGAGATTCAGGGACTATAGAGATACCCCATTCCAGGGTCCGCCAATACGTACAAAATGGTTCAAGAAATGCCAATTATATAAATGTCCCTTCAGACATTGCTCTTAATGCCGCAGCAGTGTTTGGGGGTTGGTACTTCCATTCATTTGTGTCAAAGATAACAGAAATATAAACAATGCTACACTGTTGTGTTTTTTGATTGTTTCTCATTAATCCCATTACAATACTGGGTGTGCAACACGAAGGCTATACATTTACACATAGCTTAGTTATAAAACTTAACTGACACATTCTACTTACTTGTGTGTGTTAAGTTTAATGACCAAATTTTGGTCATCTACGCACACAACAGGTAGGTTTTAAGTCCTGGGGAAAATATATTGTGCTGGTCAGTGGTCAGTGCGGATATTGTGGTGGGCCGCCACAAATGTTTCTATGTGTGGGAAACACCGGTAGCGGACATATTTCAAAATCATAAATTTGGTCCGTTTCACACTTTCATATCATCGGCAATCACCCAAAATATAAAAATAAATAAAAAATATAGCCGCAAGCGGCGATGCGGGGTCCAAGCTTCCGGTGACTTGGGGGGTATATGTCAGATAGTGCACATTTATTCAGACTTGGTATATGCACAAGTAAACAAAGTTTGGTTGAGATCCGGTGACCTGACGGTTTCCAAGCAGTACTAGTAGTAGTAGTAGTAGCAGTAGTAGTAATAGTGTTGGTAGTAGTGGGAGTGGTAGCAGTAGTAGCAGCAGAAGTACTAAGAATAGTAAATGGTAAATGGTAAATGGACTGCATTTATATAGCGCTTTTATCCAAAGCGCTTTACAATGTGCCTACATTCACCCATTCACACACCGAAGGCGGCCAGCTGCCACGCAGGGTGCTGGCACAGCCATCGGGAGCAATTTGGGGTTCAGTGTCTTGCCCAAGAACACTTCGACGTGCGGACTGGAGGAGCCGGGGAACGAACCACCAACCTTCTAATTAGTGGACAACCCACTCTACCTCCTGAGCCACAGCCGCCACTAGTAGCCAATAGTAGTAGTAGTAGTAGCAGCAGCAGCAGTAGTAGTGGTGGTGGTTGGCTGTTATAGCGCCACCATCTGGTAGATTGGTGTAATTTTTTCCTCTGAGTAGTGGGTGATGTCTTGAAACTTGAAGTAATACTTGGATAGAAAGCAGTTTTTGTGTACAATATCCCTTTAAGTATCTGGACAGAAAGTGGTATTTGGGTAGAACATACTGTCAATACGACAAGTACTTCTCTGGCTCTGCAGATACATATAATATGGTCTACAAAGTTAAATACAACAGTCTGGATAGCTCACTTGGTAAAGCACGTGACTTATGCTAACTAAAGACCATTGCCGCTCAAAGTTCAAACCCCACGTGGGATGAAAAACTTTCAACTTCAGACAGGTAAGTCAGTAACAGTAATTAAAACCCCACATGCTGCCTCCTTATTTTGCTGTGTTTCATGAACTTTTTCAATATCTTGGAAATGTTAGCTGGAGATTGCGTGGCTGTGTTCAAGAACGTGTTTTGCAACAGGAGAGGTTAGTTCTTGTCTCATGATGGAGCTTTTGTGTTCTAAAATCAGAATTTTCAGTTGTCATTGTGTCTTTCCCACACACACATCAAACCATAGGGCGTAGTGGCGTCCACTACAGAAGGTTGATGGGGTTTATCCCTGAAATTGCTTTTGATGACTATAGCCAGCACCCTGCATTGCAGCTTGTCATGCAGTCCATTTACCATTAAGGACATGTCTGTATTACACACATAATCCACCACTTTACATTAAAAGTCTGCCCTGAATGGAGGTGTTTGAACTAATTGGTGTGGGTTGTGCTGTTACAATGGAAGTAAAGTAAAGGTAAAGTCCCACTGATTGTCACACAATGTGTGAAATTTGTTCTCCGCATTTGACCCATCCCCTGGGGGAGCGGTGAGCGGCAGCGTGCGCCACGCTCGGGAATCATATGGTGATCTAACCCCCCAATTCCAACCCTTTGATGCTGAGTGCTAAGCAGGGAGGCAAATGGGTCTCATTTTTATAGTCTTTGCTATGACTCGGCCGGGGATCGAACTCACAACCTCCCAGTCTCAGGGCGGACATTCAGACCACAAGGCCACTGAGCTGGACACATGAGTGACAAGGATAATTCAGATTTAATTCTCTTTTTGGACCTTTCACATCTGAAGACACAATAATGTATTGGAATGTTTTTCCTTTCATATATCTGAAAGAAGGCTCCCAGCAAACACAATTACATCATGATGATGTTCTGATATCATCTTTCAGTGACGTCCAGGACTAGGCCAAATCACAGCCGATTTGGGGATCATTTAGACATCTACACAGGAATGTCAAGAGGACGTCGAAATATGACGTTACCATAAATAGGCATATTCAGTTATTCTGCTATGTACACAGTGTGTATTCAGCAGCGTTATACATAATTATATCCAGATTAACCTTTATTCTACATTTTCAAAAAATAAAACAGTTACCTGGCCGTGGTTTGAACCCAGGACCTCCAGCTTTGGTGTCTGCTACTTTACCCCTACACCATCCTTCCACAGCAATGACAAGGCACGGATATAACCTTATTATGGCATAAACTTGTTTTTATTCAAACGTGGGTGTCAAGTCTTTGTGGATCGGGCATTACTGTGTGACATCTAAACCAACTATGTATTATGCTACAGCAGATGCAGAACCCCAAAACACATTAACCCCACCCAAAATGCTACATTCCAACTTCCAGTAGTAGTAGTAGTAGTAGTAGTAATAGTAGCAGAAGTAGTAATAGTAGTAGTAGTAGTGTTGGTAGTAGTGGGAGTGGTAGCAGTAGTAGCAGCAGTAGTTGTAATTGACCGGTTAATGAGTTGTGGGCAATTTAGTGTTGGCGTGTGTTTCATTAAAAGTTTCGAGATTTAGCATTTCAAAACGGTTTCACGTATCCAAAATCCTTTACTAACCTTAGGTCGGGGTAGTCCATAGATGGCCCAGAAAAAGTTTTGTGTGATTTGGCCAAACGGTCTAGGAGGAGCTCGCAAAAGTAGGTTTTTGATCAAATTCAAAATGGCGGAAAATCTACCACGCAGAAATGGGCGTGGCCTAGTGGGTTAGATACATGATGCTCCAGGGAAACCAGTAGATGTGGAATTTTGATTCTACAGCTCGCAGTTCAGAAGTTATGGACCGACAAACGTGAAATTGGCTGTTATAGCGCCACCATCTGGTGGATTGGTGTAATTTTTTTACTCTGAGTAGTGGGTGATGTCGTGAACCTGTGTGGAAAGTTTGGGTGATGGGGGGTGTATGGTTTCTGAGATCCACACACTTTTAGGGCAGGAAAAGAACAAAAGTAAATACACAAAAGTTTAAACATTTATCATTTCAAGACGGTTTCAGGTATCCAAAATCCTTTAATAACTTTGAGTCAGGTAAGTCCAGAGATGCCACAGAAAAAGTTTAGGCTCATTCAGGCAAATGGCCTGGGAGGAGATAGCAAAAGTAGGTTTTTGATAAAATTAAAAATGGCGGAAAATCTAGGCACACGCAAATGGGCGTGGCCTATATGGATAGATGCGTATTGATCCAGGGAATACAGCCGAAGTGGAATTTTGATTCTACGCCTCACGGTTCAGAAGATATGGACCATAACGCGAAATGGTCTGTTATAGCGCCACCATCTGGCCGATATGGGTAATTTTTTGTTTTTGAGTAGTGAGGCACATTTACAATCTATGTGCCCAGTCTGGCTACGCTGAGCATTACAGTTTCTGCTGTACATACAGTTTTACCGGAGAAGAAGAAAAAAAAAAAAAAAAATCGGAACAGATACAATAGGGATCCACGCACTTCGTGCTTGGACCCCTAATAAACGGAACAGATACAATAGGGATCCACGCACTTCGTGCTTGGACCCCTAAATACACAAAAATGTGTCTTTCACATCAATTACCTTAAAGTCCCTGGAAACCAAAATCCACAAAAACGTTCTAACTATGTTATTTAGGATCTTATGTTACTAATTATATGCCTCCGAAATTATTATGCATTACTTTCAACCCAAAGCCTTAAAATCGACACTTTTCTACAAGATTCTACAAGATACTTCCTCATTGAAGAGAGCAGCGCGTGAGGTGCTAAAATGTAGGAGCTTATGACGTCATAAGCTCTATATAACCTTTGCACACGCGCGCAATCCGCACCCACCTATGGCAAGTCCGTTCTTTGCCCCCAGTGACAGTGCTCCCTCGCTGTCCGTCTCCCTCTGTGTGCTGTGAGATTAGCAAGGTGTCGGGTTTCAGACCATGCCTCTCCCTCGCTCTCTCTCTCTCTCTCTCTCTCTCTCTCTGAGAGAGAGAGAGAGAGAGAGAGAGAGAGAGAGAGAGCGAGGGAGAGGCATGGTCTGAAACCCGACACCTTGCTAATCTCTCAGAGAGAGAGAGAGAGAGAGAGAGAGAGAGAGAGAGAGAGAGAGAGAGAGAGAGAGAGAGAGAGAGAGAGAGAGAACGGACAGAGATCTCTTCCTCAGAGCCGCGGAGCACACACACACACACACACACACACACACACACACACACACACACACACACACACACACACACGGTGTGTGCACTCATCTCTCTTTCTTTCTTTCTCCGTTTCCCTCCCCCCCTCTCTCTCGCGCTCTCCGAGAGACAGAAATTTCCCTGCTGTAGACTGGACACGCCCACACATTCCGCGGGAGAAAGTACACTCTAAAAAATAATGAAATCTCATGAGTTTTGCTATGGCTGTCAAACCTAAATTTATATACTTTGCGACGTTCATCATCGTTCAAATTTGGCTGGTGGCTTATTAACATAGGCTCCTGTGATGTGATGAACTCAAAATGCTAAATAATAATAAAATATTTTTGGTTTCCAGGGACTTTAAATAAAATAAGTAATACCACGATATAATAAATACAATTCAATCAGCGCATAATAGTGTCTTCTTCTATGGTCAGTTTTTCTTTCACTACCACAGTCGCATCAGCCAATCAAACTCATATTCATAATTATAACTTATTTACCAATTCTCTATTCAAAAGATGCTGTTTTAGTAATAATTGAAAATCAAAATGATTTTACTGTTTTCTTCTGTGATGTGTCGAGGTAGTGAATTCCATTCATTTCATACATAGCTCTATTCATAGGGCTGTTGGAAAAAAATCGATTCACCTAAGTATCGTGATTTTTAATGTCACGATTTTTTGAATCGATCTTTTATTCCAGAATCGATAATCGCAAAAAAAAAAGAAAAAAAAAAAGAAAAAAAAGAAAAAAAAAAAAAAAAGATTTGGGTGCCCGCAGTCAGGCCACTCACTGAACAGCAGGCCAGGCGCCGCCTACTGGTTTACTAGTGGTTTTATTACTTTATTAGTAAAGCTTAATTTATACTTATTAGAAAGTGTCGCTCAGCACATGGTCGCAGACGAAAAATAAAGTGTCGCTCATGTTGCTGCATTTATGCTTCTCTCCACGGCGCAACGGTCACGTGACGCTAGAGACAGAGGGAGGCAGAGAACTAGTGCAGTGCAGACAGGCAAGAGAGGGAATGCTGTCAGTGAACCCACGTCGCCGCATATAACGACACACAACCACACAATCACTTCCTCTCTCTCTGGGAAGTTGGTCACGGTGTTCTTTGTGATTTTCACGAAGTCATACATCAAGGACAGGCTGATAAAAATACCGGGGACACGCTCATTAATTTCATTTCAGCGAAAACTAAAACAAGGAAGTCGCGCGTGCCCGTCTATATAGCCAATCAGACTTGCGCGACATTATGTGACGTAGTCAGCGACACTAGACATTTCACCAGGTAGCAATGCTCGCAGACACTTGAAAGTGTCGACTCAAGTCCTCATTTCTGTCGGCGACCATTTCAAAAGTGTCGGCAGACGAAGCATAAATTGGGCTTTAGTCTGAAGTAATAATTACACTTCAGGGTTAAAGTGGGTGCATCTCATTGTAAAATTGGACTTCAAACAGCCCAAATCTGGCTTCAAACGGCCCAAATTGGGCTTCAAACGGCCCAATTTTCACGCGCGTCGGTCCCTATCGGCCTGGCCTGCTTGGTATCTAATGCCCGGCCTGAATTATGATCCCAATCCGCCCCTGTTTTTAACTATATCGCCCAGCCCTACTCATGACAGTCTCTAGTGTATGATTCAACTTTTCCCATGTTCTAATCTAGTGTAAAAAAGCAAACAAACTGAAAAAAGAAAAGAAAAAAAGAAACAAAAATCGCAATAAATCGTAATATCGAATCGCAATAATCGTAGAATCGCAATACTTAAGAATCTCAATATAAATCGAATCGGCACCCAAGTATCGTGATAGTATCGAATCGGGAGATAAGTGAATCGCCACAGCCCTACTATTCATAAAGAGAGAGAGCGAGAGAGAGAGAGAGGGGGGGGGGCACACACACACACACACACACACAGAGACACAGAGACAAGGCAATTAAATGGATGCGTAGTTTCTACATGGAGGTGTAACTGTGGTTGGTTTGATTGTGTCGCCGTGCGTTTTTCGTCATGTTTGCTTGATGGTGCTCGTCGAGGCACGGTGGCTTCTAAGAGTCCCGGGATGACTCATCATCTCTCCATCATCTTTCAATTGTCTTTTATCTTTTATATCTTCTTCCTCTATCTTAATTCTATCCTACTTTTATTCTATTTATTTTGGTTCCCATTAGCTTTTTTTGGTTTGTGTGACCCCACTTTGACGTCACAAAACTCTAGTGACCCCAGACATTCAAAACACAGATTTTTTTTAAATTTATTTTAACAAGCGAGGGCTTTGACGCTGTAGCATGTTTTCCGCGTTTATGTTGCAAATGTTCCGAGGCTCTTTTTTAAACTCACTGGAGAATTCATATCATGTGCGAACGCCAAACGTGTGGTTATGCGGATTTTCCATGACAGCCGCAGTTACAGGTTGACAGTGGCCTGTCTGTGACCTGCGCGCTGCTTATAGAGCAGAAAGTAAAAGGTGTTACTTTCACATCTGCCTTCCCCACTTCTGATACGGCTGCAGCCAAACCACTCAGCTGCTCTGATTCAGGCCTAGCTTACACCACGACAGCGCTCCCCGCACGAGATCATGGCAAACTTTTGTTGCGTTACTTTGGGGCCTTCTGTTTAGATGACAACGGCATTATTAGGGCCTGAAAACAAAAAGAAAAGTAGTGAAACCAGGTTCCAGAGTGGAATGCTTTAATAGCGTCACCCTGAGCATCGCCGTGTCAAGTGCACCGCCCGACTTTAGACTTGATTTACCTGAACTTAGCCTCATATTTCCCTCGACTAAGAGGTTTGTAAAGTGTGTTTTGCAAGGGGTTATAAATCAAGTGATGACACACATTTAGAGGCCGTGGCTGCGATGCAATCACATCTTTTCCAGCACCAGAGGTGTATACCAGATGAGACTGACCAACCCTACTGGCTCACAGGCTAGTAATGATGTGTGTATGAATCTCCACCACAAAGACACTGCTATCAGGTTAGGTGCTGGTAACGTGACCTCAGAGCTGATTTAATGACTGTTGCTCTAACTCAGTGGTTCTCAAAGTGGAGTCCGGGGACCCCCGGGGGTCCTTGAGGGGGGTTTCCTGGGGGTCCCCAGCAAATAGGCAAATCATTTATTTTCACTATAATTTCATCCATAAGAAACACAATGGCAGAATCAGAATGTATGACTATTTTGGTCATAGGTTTTATACACTTTCTGTAATAAAATGTCTATTGTCTAAAAGCAAAAATCACATCAGATGGGGGATCCTGGGACATCGTCTCATCAGATTGGGGGGGGGGGGTTCTATGGTCTAATTTGTGTCAGTTTAGGGTCCTTGACGTGAAAAAGTTTGAGAACTGATCCCTGGCATGTTTTGTTTGTGTTATTTATTATTTGCCTACTTATCTATACTCATCATTTGATTGTTTATGCCTTTATTTGGTTAGGTTGGTTTGGTTGGTAAGGTTGTGGTCACAGAATATTAACATGGGGGACATAGGACCCTGGGGACATAGGAATGACCCCCTGACGCCTGACGGGACCTGAGGTGATCGACCGACAGTACAGTGAACTGACCTGTAGTCAGCGCTGGGCTCGCCCACGCAGCAGGGCTGTGGTCATGCGGGATATTTAGTCAGTGGCACACACAGGAAGTCATTTAGGAGGTGAAAACGAGTGAAATAACGCGATCTAAAGCCAGCGTTGGTTTTACATTTCTGTTTAGAAGGGAGAGGGCGGTGAGACTGACGAGGTAAAATGGAGATTACAGCTCTCTCTTCAGCGGTGAGCTGCGTCAAGCTAGCTGCCGTTAGCCTCGGTAACACAGGACGTTGGGAGACTCTGCCTTCAAAATAAAAGCGTGAATTGTCCACTCGGGTGTTTACAACATTTTGGGGGAAACGCCTACATTGGATTTCTTTCCTTGTGGATTCCATAATAAATACTGCCTTTATTACTTTCACTGTGATGCTTCATTTGTGTTAGGCCTACTCAGGGGTGGGTAGTAACTCATTACAAGTAACGCACATGAGTACAACTATTTTTGTAAAGAACGAGTACTTTTGATGTTGTTTTTTCAACTGTACTTCTACTCTTTGCTGGAGTCTATTTTGAGACAGTAATCTACTTGGCTACATGTGTCCACTGTGTGAACAGACAGAGACATGGAGAGAGAGAGGAGGCTAGGTGAGGAAGAGATGAAGAGAGTGGGAGATTATTCATACCTCAGCTGTAGGCTCTCCTTATCGTTTGATTGGCCTAGCCACTCTACTCAATTAAAAACAAGTTTTATGAGCAAGTACACAGCCCCCCCCCCCCCCCCCCCGGTTTATTTTGCACTGGCTACCCCCCTAAAAATATGAACATGGAAAGTAACCTGTACTTTGTTTAAAGGGCAACTTTGCTTATTTTCAATCAGCATGTATGATTACACATGCACAATCAGTATATCATGCAAATTAACAATGTTTAACTTCCCTCCATCTCGCCTGGGGTGTGTTCAATCTGTTAAACGTTGTGCACCGTGTGCTACGTTTTCCGGGTTGAACGTCATGAAGCGGTTTGCAATGGTGCGTAATAATAGAGTGACAAAGAATAACGAGCAACAGGCTTTGAGCTATCGTGTCTCTTGTTTTGTGGCCGTGTCAGAGGTGTTACCCAGTCAGCAGTGACGTGTATATAAACCCCGTTGTTTAAAGAGGCAGTGCGCACAGTGGATGCAACAGATGGCTGCAAACGCTTTCGTCACACAACGGGGCGTTCAAAGCACCGCCGTTCCTGTTTGAATAAACTGTTCCGTGTTGGATGATGTCATAATTGGAGCAGTTTTGTCATGGTGTCACTATCACTGCTCTCTGTGAATGAATGGGGAGCTCTTGGTCGAGGCAAGATGGAGGCAATTAGTTAAAGCAGCTACGAGCAACTTTTTCGATTGTTATTAAACAGTATAAATTTAATATCAATGCATCACATCTTACCTCTAATAGTCGACGAGACCAAAGCCGTGTGTATCTGAGATTGCTCCCTTAGGTGATTATTAAGTCTATAGTCTGTCTAAACTCGCGCCAACAGGGGGCTCTCTAGAGCGACCGGACCGGGTAACCCGGAAGTGAAACGCTGAAGTGAAACCAGGAAGTGAAACGCAGCTGCCTTCCTACGCCGTTTGCGCTGCCTAGCAACATAACATAAACAATGTGAACGCCACGCATACTCGCGGGAACATCTCTCGTTATATTCTAACAGGTTTTTTGGAAGTTATTTTGTGGTTATGGCCGAAGTGGCTGCTGCAAACCGTTTCATTTCACTTCCTGATCTGCCCTGGCTACAGACACACTAACACTGGCCGATTCACTCGGGGTTCAAGCGAGACTACTCTGCGTTGGTCTCGTCGACTATTAGAGGTAAGATGTGATGCATTGATATTAAATTTATACTGTTTAATAACAATCGAAAAAGTTGCTCGTAGCTGCTTTAAACATTGTTCATTTCATTACTGATTTTGTAATGATATAAGCTGGTTGAAAACTGGCAAAGTGGCACTTTAAGTAAGTTTCTCAAACGGTAGCGTCATTGTCACTTTCATTGAGTCATTCTTTATGGGACTATTTATATTCTAGCCACCACTGATTTATATTAAGCCTACTCAAACGAAGTGACAACATTAAGTTGGTCAATAATACCAGGTTTTATTTTGAAACTGACAGCGGAAGTGCTGCTTTGTTTTGCGTGCTGCCCCGCTTGACGCTGTTCCAGTCGTGTGTGTCTCTCCCGCAAACAAGCCCCGCCACCCCCGCACAGCACAGCCGCCCCGCAACAAGCTAACGGGTTAGCGAGGAGAGAGAACAGGCCACGCGCCACGGCCCACACACACACATACACGCACACGCGCACACACACACACACACACTCACCGTCTGTACCGGAGAGCACCGGGCTGTGCGCACAGCTGCTGTGTGTCGGTGGAGTTGGACGGCTCGCGGGCCTCCGGTTTGTTTGTTTTATTCAGGCGGAAAGTTGTGACGAGCACGCAAGCCTCTTCTTCTTCTGCGGGATGAAAGCACTTCCGCACAGCCGCTCCGTCAAGGCGGACAGAAGAAGAAGAAAAAACACAGGAGTTCCGGTCAAAATGCCATCCTTCAAAATAAGATTACTTATAAAATATAATGAAAATAATAATGTAGTAATAAGTGTGTGTGTGTGTGTGTGTGTGTGTGTGTGTGTGTGTGTGTGTGTGTGTGTGTGTGTATATATATACCGTATATATATATATATATACCGTATATATATATACGGTATACGGTATATATATATATATATATATATATATATACATACACACACACACACACACACACACACATAAAGGAAAAAAAAAACATTGCATGGATGCAACTGGGACATATCCTCAGTGATGTACCCTGGGGTCATAGGATGTTTCGGGTCTCGCAACATCATACACCCTCGCCCAGGTGACCCAGCCGGGGCTGGCCAAGCCCCAACTTACGTCCCAGTAGCTACCCACGGTCAGCCCTATAGGGAGGGTCGAAGGTGGTCACGTGGTCAGGGCCACTCAATCCGCTGCTCCGGAACTACTCTGCCGGGACCGGGGGTGGGGGGAGGGTTCTGGTACGTAGAGGGACCGGGCTCTGTGGGTTGCCACCCGGCCGGGCTCCTCCCTCGTCTCACCAGGTCTAGGACCTGTGCGCTGCACCAGACTCCCCCGCTCCAAACATCTCATTCCGACCTGATGGTATCTTGGTGGATACCATGCAGTACCAGTAATTGGTGGCACTGCAGACTCCACTTGCGGCTTGAATGGCCCTCCTAAAAGGCCTCTCGTGGATTGTTGGGCATGTATGTGTATATATATATATATATATATATATATATATATATATATATATATATATATATATATATACAGTATATATATATATATAAACGGCTAGCCAATCAGAACAGAGGGTCGTTAATATTAATGAGTCTTATGGCTTGTGCACACCTAGCCCCGTTATGACTCTTTCCGGGTATGACGTCATCGTCTACCCTACAAGAGTCCCGTCTGCATACATAGACTTGCCTGCGACTCTCGCTCCCAAGCTGTCTAAATCAGCGATACACACATATCTACAAGTGTCACAGAAACATTTCAAAGCCACCTACTTGAGAAGAAGGGTTTATAGCTTCTCAACGTCGGGGTTAGAAAGCTCGACGCTGCTCATAAATGCCTCTTTTCATCCGAAGTTTGTTCTGGTGATATTATTTTTACCGAGCTTTCGACCAGAGTGGCGCTGTTGAGCGCTGTGTCGGCTGGGAGCTCTAACGCAGAAACAATAATATCACCAGCACAGACTCTGGATGAAAAGAGGCATTTATGAGCAGCGTCGAGCTTTCTAACCCCGACGTCGAGAAGCTGCTGCCCATTCATTTTGTATTGGATACGTTGCTCATCGCCTTCCAAAGCTGGGATACCTGACGGCGGACGACAGCGACAAGAGGCGAGGCTAATTTCAAATTGAGCAATTCAAAACAGAAATAATTCAAGACAGCCAATCAAGCTGCAGTACCAAGCGACCAGCTACGCGAATACATGCAATAGCGCCACAGGCTGGTGTGCCACCACTGTTACTGTCTGTGCGCACCAGCACCACGATATTCACTTGTATTCGCTCTGGTTGCTTCATGCTGCAGCTTGATTCGCTGTCTTGCTGTCTTTCCATTTTGAATTGGTCAATTTTAAATTGGCCCCTCTCTCGTCGCTGTTGTCCGCCGCCATATATATCCCAGTGTGCTTTGGAACGTTTTTTTTTGTCCAATTCTCATCAAAAAGGTCTCAAAAACAGCCAGTAAAGGGTGAACTAATGTAGGCGGGACCAACCTGGGTGTATGTGAAGTAGCAGAGTCCTGATTGGCTCTGAGAGGCTGTTTACAAATGAGCCGGTAAACCCCAGCAACCTGTCTGAGCTGGAGATGTTTGACTGCAGTAACAACATCACCTCCTGGGACCCAGCATGTTTGACTGCAGTAACAACATAACCTCCTGTGACCCAGCATGTTTGACTGCAGTAACAACATTAACCTCCTGTGACCCAGCATGTTTGACTGCAGTAACAACATTAACCTCCTGTGACCCAGCATGTTTGACTGCAGTAACAACATCACCTCCTGTGACCCAGCATGTTTGACTGCAGTAACAACATAACCTCCTGTGACCCAGCATGTTTGACTGCAGTAACAACATAACCTCCTGTGACCCAGCATGTTTGACTGCAGTAACAACATCACCTCCTGTGACCCAGCATGTTTGACTGCAGTAACAACATTAACCTCCTGTGACCCAGCATGTTTGACTGCAGTAACAACATAACCTCCTGTGACCCAGCATGTTTGACTGCAGTAACAACATTAACCTCCTGTGACCCAGCATGTTTGACTGCAGTAACAACATCACCTCCTGTGACCCAGCATGTTTGACTGCAGTAACAACATCAACCTCCTGTGACCCAGCATGTTTGACTGCAGTAACATCACCTCCTGTGACCCAGCATGTTTGACTGCAGTAACAACATTAACCTCCTGTGACCCAGCATGTTTGACTGCAGTAACATAACCTCCTGTGACCCAGCATGTTTGACTGCAGTAACAACATAATCTCCTGTGACCCAGCATGTTTGACTGCAGTAACAACATTAACCTCCTGTGACCCAGCATGTTTGACTGCAGTAACATAACCTCCTGTGACCCAGCATGTTTGACTGCAGTAACAACATTAACCTCCTGTGACCCAGCATGTTTGACTGCAGTAACAACATCACCTCCTGTGACCCAGCATGTTTGACTGCAGTAACATAACCTCCTGTGACCCAGCATGTTTGACTGCAGTAACAACATAACCTCCTGTGACCCAGCATGTTTGACTGCAGTAACAACATAACCTCCTGTGACCCAGCATGTTTGACTGCAGTAACATCAACTCCTGTGACCCAGCATGTTTGACTGCAGTAACAACATTAACCTCCTGTGACCCAGCATGTTTGACTGCAGTAACAACATAACCTCCTGTGACCCAGCATGTTTGACTGCAGTAACAACATAACCTCCTGTGACCCAGCATGTTTGACTGCAGTAACATCAACTCCTGTGACCCAGCATGTTTGACTGCAGTAACAACATTAACCTCCTGTGACCCAGCATGTTTGACTGCAGTAACAACATAACCTCCTGGGACCCAGCATGTTTGACTGCAGTAACAACATCACCTCCTGTGACCCAGCATGTTTGACTGCAGTAACATCACCTCCTGTGACCCAGCATGTTTGACTGCAGTAACAACATTAACCTCCTGTGACCCAGCATGTTTGACTGCAGTAACAACATCACCTCCTGTGACCCAGCATGTTTGACTGCAGTAACAACATTAACCTCCTGTGACCCAGCATGTTTGACTGCAGTAACAACATTAACCTCCTGTGACCCAGCATGTTTGACTACAGTAACAACATTAACCTCCTGTGACCCAGCATGTTTGACTGCAGTAACAACATCACCTCCTGTGACCCAGCATGTTTGACTGCAGTAACAACATTAACCTCCTGTGACCCAGCATGTTTGACTGCAGTAACAACATTAACCTCCTGTGACCCAGCATGTTTGACTGCAGTAACAACATTAACCTCCTGTGACCCAGCATGTTTGACTGCAGTAACAACATAACCTCCTGTGACCCAGCATGTTTGACTGCAGTAACAACATTAACCTCCTGTGACCCAGCATGTTTGACTGCAGTAACAACATTAACCTCCTGTGACCCAGCATGTTTGACTGCAGTAACAACATTAACCTCCTGTGACCCAGCATGTTTGACTGCAGTAACAACATTAACCTCCTGTGACCCAGCATGTTTGACTGCAGTAACATCACCTCCTGTGACCCAGCATGTTTGACTGCAGTAACAACATTAACCTCCTGTGACCCAGCATGTTTGACTGCAGTAACAACATAACCTCCTGTGACCCAGCATGTTTGACTGCAGTAACAACATAACCTCCTGTGACCCAGCATGTTTGACTGCAGTAACAACATAACCTCCTGTGACCCAGCATGTTTGACTGCAGTAACAACATTAACCTCCTGTGACCCAGCATGTTTGACTGCAGTAACAACATTAACCTCCTGTGACCCAGCATGTTTGACTGCAGTAACAACATTAACCTCCTGTGACCCAGCATGTTTGACTGCAGTAACATAACCTCCTGTGACCCAGCATGTTTGACCTGCAGTAACAACATAACCTCCTGTGACCCAGCATGTTTGACTGCAGTAACAACATCACCTCCTGTGACCCAGCATGTTTGACTGCAGTAACAACATAACCTCCTGTGACCCAGCATGTTTGACTGCAGTAACAACATTAACCTCCTGTGACCCAGCATGTTTGACTGCAGTAACAACATTACCTCCTGTGACCCAGCATGTTTGACTGCAGTAAACATAACCTCCTGTGACCCAGCATGTTTGACTGCAGTAACAACATAACCTCCTGTGACCCCAGCATGTTTGACTGCAGTAACAACATTAACCTCCTGTGACCCAGCATGTTTGACTGCAGTAACATAACCTCCTGTGACCCAGCATGTTTGACTGCAGTAACACATAACCTCCTGTGACCCAGCATGTTTGACTGCAGTAACAACATAACCTCCTGTGACCCAGCATGTTTGACTGCAGTAACAACATTAACCTCCTGTGACCCAGCATGTTTGACTGCAGTAACAACATTAACCTCCTGTGACCCAGCATGTTTGACTGCAGTAACAACATTCACCTCCTGTGACCCAGCATGTTTGACTGCAGTAACAACATAACCTCTCCTCCTGTGACCCAGCATGTTTGACTGCAGTAACAACATTAACCTCCTGTGACCCAGCATGTTTGACTGCAGTAACACATAACCTCCTCCTGTGACCCAGCATGTTTGACTGCAGTAACACATAACCTCCTGTGACCCAGCATGTTTGACTGCAGTAACAACATTAACCTCCTGTGACCCAGCATGTTTGACTGCAGTAACAACATTAACCTCCTGTGACCCAGCATGTTTGACTGCAGTAACAACATTAACCTCCTGTGACCCAGCATGTTTGACTGCAGTAACAAC